>NC_091124.1:141393654-141476154 GCF_040183065.1 Periplaneta americana | reverse complement strand
CGTTACTATGGTGACTACTCTCTCTGGTACTTGACAGATGCTTGAGATAAGTGTGCGATATATCGGTCTTAATATCCCGTACACTCGGAAATTTCAAAGGCGAAGTGGACTCGCAAGACTCGGGACACTAAATTCGACACGGTTGAGGTACATTTACAAGGTCTACAGATCTCACAATTCATCCAAGATTAACTGTCAGTAACACCTATAAACGCTGTCCATAAAATCTGTAGAGAACTTTACTCATAAAAATAAACGTTAAACTTGCAAGAAGCTGCTGACGTAGGGATGTCATTTTATTGAGACTTCAATTTGAAATACCACCAAAATATGCAGGACATGTAGATAAAACTTTACGCCAACTTCTGTAGCAAAGAAACAAAGAACTGCATTTTTATTATGCTATGTTGTCCGGCACATCATTCTCATCGGAATGAGAGATAAAGATTTAACCAAGTAAGTTGGTAAGTTGACTGTTTTTTTTTTTTTTTGGAGAAATAGGCTAGTATAAACTGTTCTATGTCTATCTCAGTTTCTGAATTGAATATCAGAGATAATAGAAAGGCTAACTCTTCGAATCTTAACTTACAATTCGTAGTTAATATTATTCGCATTTGATATTATAATATCCTATTATCGTCGTTACATTCTTAAACATCCAATTTTGTGTGTCATGATGTTACTCAATCTTATTCATCATCGTAGAATCCTACTGATAAAAGATGGGAAGTACATTATGTTCGATCGTGACCTACTTTAAGAAATTAAATTTTACAGGATACTCCGCAAAAATCCCATTAGCAGGCGATTACCCGAAAAATAATTAAGAGTGACATCGCAAGTATGAGGCCAGGGCTATGCACAGAGAAGTTACGTGTAATCGATATTTGTGGAAAATGGGCTAGAACACTATGCCATCCAGGCAGAGAAAGGAATTTTTTCTACGATAGTACGTAGTTGTATTTTACCCACTGTTATAAGTACCTAAAGTGAGTCTTTAAAACACTAATGCCTAAAAAAATAAGCAATTACTTTAGGCACTGCTATTCATTTTCGGATTCCCGAAGAAAATGTAATATTCAATGTATGTAGAAACTTCATTCAGTAAGAAATTAGTGCATTATCTCGATCTTTCATTACTTAAATATTAGTCTACATGTAACAAATAAGTAACAAATTTAACATCCATATCTACATTTTAGCCCTTATTATTCTGAAGTTAACTTACATGTAGTAGTCATTGTAACAAGATTTATCATTCATCTCTTTGTAACCACTTTGTTGATTATATGGTCAGTTTAGACGGCCATGAACTCTTGAATATGAATAAAACAGGCTGCCATTTCATGGATACTTACTTCTTAATTGTTCTGAGATTAGATGACAATACATTGTGATCTTATAGCCTCTCCAACTTGAAATATTTATTTAATGTAAATTTGTGTTATCGTAGAAAAAACATTGTGTAACACACATTCTTAAAGTCATCTTTTTGGCTTTCATGTGTTTATGAAACGAGACGAACTCTTTTCACAAACTTTACACTCGTGCCAAAAAGAGAACCTTTACGAACTTTTCTCATAAATAACTATTATTAAATATGAAGAATTAAAGAATACGAGAGATATTTCTAATGTTAGAATTTGTAGATTTCAATGGCCTGAAGTTCTTTCGTTACAATAAATTATCGTTTATAAGTCATGCAGGGACATCATTTTAATTTTACTAACATTTTTAATATTAACCTGGCTATACCTTTAGAGAACCGGAAACACAGTTTGCTACCCCCTTCCACTACTGTAGTTCGATGATACTAACGTAAAACACAAACCAATCACTCTACTAGGTATAGGAGAGAAGAAAAGTAGTTCATCCATTTACGTAAACAAGGAAATATCGCGATTTTGAGTTCGATAATTTTCATTAGGTTTTTGTTTAATCAGTACTGTATTAAGAATAAGTATTTTTACTCACGAACTGAGTTATCCATGCGAACGTATTCATTATGCAGTGTATATTATATTGTCTACAGAATATTAGCGTACAATATAGAGAAAGAAGTTAAATTGAAAAATAATCATAATATTAATATTTAAATACATTTTTTAAAATGGTGGCCGTTCATTTCGATACAGGCTTCAGTTCTAATGGGCATATTATCGCACTATAGATTATTGCATCTAACTCCAATTGCCAGTTTCGTCCTTCGTACTAGTAATTCATGTTGAAATAATTCTGTACCTACTCTATAAAAGAGTACCTTACGTACTGTAAATTCAATCTTCACTTCTGCCCGACCCGTACAGATAAAATTACTCAGACATGCTATCTACTGTCCGTCCAAGTGGTTATGCCGCAGGATCGTAGAAAGGGGGGAAATCACATGACAGTTAATTACTTAACGAGACCCTTTTATTTAAGTTATTTTAAACAGTTGTATAATATTACGTAAACGTCCAATTCCTAACAGAAATTAATGTTTCCAGAAAAGAGCTAAGACAGCCCAGCTTTTACAGAGGGGCGAGCAGAAGCAAGTGGGGGAAATCGGGATGTGACGTAGGCAAACGAACGAAAGTACCTGTGCGAAAATATGATTCAATATTGAAAGCTCTTTCGTCACTGGAAAACGCGAACATATTTCTGGAACGTACTATACTCACTAACTCAGTGCTGTTTACTATATGAGGCCTTCATTCTGTGTGGAGGACGGCTGAATTTCATTAGTAGAAGGGGTGGGAGTGAAGTACATTAAAAAACTCAGGTACAATAAAAATTGAAGTAAAAATAAAATAATGTTCCTGTAGTAATGGCTCTTTACCGTATCTGATATTTAAATGGAATAAAAAGAGAGAATTCTGATACGAAGAATTAACTCCAGAATATTTTATGCACAATTCAATTCAATTAAATTCAATTTAATATAGGCCTATATCCATACTAGACCTTAATCGAACACGTAAAAATATATCACATAATCAATACTTAAGCATATTTAATCATATGGTCATATTCTTATGGGACGATAAGTTTAATGGCGCCCAAAGGCAAAATTAATAAATAATAAAGACATTTGAGTTTCAAAACTGCAACAAACATTCTTTTTTGCACTTAATATTCAAAATTTATGTTGATATTTGTATTAATGCAATACGAATATTGACGAATATATTTTTATAAGCATTTATATATAATGTTATTCTAAATTTGTTACTAAAACACCTTAATAATTTATGTAAATAAGTACACAAACTCCTTTCATGAGTTTTGTTATTCAAGCTACAAAATCATAACATACCTAACTTAATATGTATGTATGCTCGTTCTTTCATAGATTCTTTTGCTCACCCATACATTTACTCTTTCTTTTATTTATTCTCATGTTTGTTCATTTAGTTCCACTACCATTAGTTTATTTTCTCTTCATCACTCGCACGCTCGCAAATTCCATCATTCTTTCACTCACTCGCACGACGTCTGTCTCGTTTGTTCATTTTTTCGTTCATTCGCTTGTTTTTTTGTCCATTCATTCGTACAGTCTCTCTATCTCTCATTCATTCATTGATTCCCACTCTCGTTCGTCCGCATTTTTGTTAATTTACTCGCACTTTCTTTTATTCGTTCGCTTTTTCTTCTATTTATTAACATGTTCTCTCATCCGTGCCTTTCGTTCATTCGCTCGTACGCTCACTCGTTCATTTATTTTTTCGTTCATTCAGTCGTACTGTTGTCACGCCAGGAGAAGGCGGCTGAAGTACTTAGACGGGGCGGAGGGGAAACAGTCGCGCATGCGCACCGCGCTGTTCACTGCAATATTCCTGTTTCACAAACATCTACTGCATGTGTCTATGAATCTTTGCGACTTCGTGAAAATAATAGTGGGGTTTTTACTGTAGTGTTTTATTAGTTTCAAAAAGACAATTGTTTTCAGTATACCACAAATCTTGTATTGCTTTAGTTATCCTTTGCTTTTCGTGTTAATAGTGTTGATAATAATATAGTTAATAGAATTTATGTTATTGTACACTGTTATTTAGGTTTATAGCAGTTTTTTGTTTATTGTAAATATGTCGACAAAGAGGAAACAAGGATTGACAATCTATAGCGAAGAAAGGAATATTATTAGAAGTGCAAAATAATTCTGTGATGAAGAAAAACAACAACAGTGCCTTTGCATTCCTCTTACGAAACCTACAGCAAAGGTAGAAAAGTACTCTAATCTATCCACAAGAACAATACAGCGTATAAGGAATGAAATGAAAGACTGCACAGAAGAAAGTGCGTTGTCAACACCTGAGGTAGAAAAAAAATGTAAACGTCCAGACTACCGAAACGCAAATATAGATGACTTCGACGGGAGATTGACAAAAAAGATATAATTGAGAATTTTTATTTGAAAAAGAAAGAGGGCCACCGGCGTAGCTCAGGAGGTAGCACGTTTGCCTGCTGATCTGCAGTTGTGCTCGGGAGTGAGTTCGATTTCCGTTTGCGCTGACTACCTGGTTGGGTTTTTTCCGAGGTTTTCCCAAGCGGAAGGCGAATGTCAGGTAATCTATGCCGTATCCTTGGTTTCATTTCGCCAAATACCATCTCGCCATCTTCAATTCAATCGACACTGAAGAAGCTAGTAGTTATTACAGTGTCGTTAAATAACAAGTAAAAAAATAGTACCAAGCTGCAACAAACGTCCACCATTTTACAAGAGAAAATTGATTTGAAATGAAAGACAACATTAAGACTAATACTGAAGAAAAAGGATTTCAGATGGAAGAAGTGTGCAGCAAAAAAAATTGAGGAAAACACTGTAAATTAGAATATGTGAAGATATCTACAGCAAATAAGAAAGCTTAGGAAAGTGGAAAAACCAATTTTGTATCTGGACGAAATGCGGATAGATAGGCCTACCAATTTAACGTTTTCCAAGTTCTGGCACGATAAAAATGTTACGGGAGTTTTGACTACCGTAAATGTGTTCAGAACACTCATTGTTGTTCATCAGGATGGGGGCGGTGGGGCTAATGGCTTTGTTGAGAGATTCGAATTAATATACACGGCTGGAACATAAACAGACGATTATCATGGACAGATCATACTCCAGAAATTTTGAAAAATGTGATAATGATAGTCATAGCGACAGCACCGAAGATGCGGAATCTTTTATGTCTGACTCCGTTCCCGTGTAGCCAAGTAAGTGGATGAAGTTTTCAGGTCAGAGTGTAGCGTAAAGTTCCCCCGTCCCGCCTATCTACTCCCCGCGCCAACTCGTAGCGCGAAGACAGTACACTTTATCTCTCTCGTTTGTTTTTCCCTTCATCCTCTCGCACGCTGTCTCGATCGTTCTTTAGCTCATTCTTTCGCACGTTTTGTCATTCATTCGTTCATTTTTCCGTTCTTTCACTCGCTCACTTTTTCGTTCATTTGTTCACACGTTTTCTCATCCTTTTTTTCGTTCATTCATTGGTAGGCTTACTATTCATTCCTTAGTTTTCGTTCATTCACATGTACATACTTTCTTTCGTTCTTTTTTCATTCATTCACTCGCGTGCTGTCTCGTTAGTTCTTTATTTCATTCATTCGCACGTTCTCTCGTTCATTCAGTTGCACGCTATCTCTCTTTCGTCTATTTTTAGATCTTTCACTCGCACGTTCTTCCTTTCGTTATTTTTTATTTTTCGTAAATTCACTTACACGTTCTCTCATTCGTTATTTTTTGGTGCATTCATTCGAAATCTTTCTCGTTCGTTCGTTAGTCCATTCACTCGCAAGCAGTCTTGTTCGTTCATCCAATCGCGCGCTATCTCGTTCGTTCCTTCGTTCTTTAATTCATTCATTCCCTCACACTCTCTCGTGTTCATTTACTAGCACGTTCTCGTGTTCATTTACTAGCACGTTCTCGTGTTCATTTACTCGCACGCTCTCTCGTTCATTCGTTCGTTTTTTTATCATTACCTGACACACTTTTCGTTCATTCGACCGTTTTTACGTTCATTAACTCGCACACTTTTTCGTTCATTCTTTCGTTTTTATTGCATTTTTCGTTCACTCACTCGCACGCCGTTTCGTTAATTCGCCAGTTTTTCATGCATTCACTCGTACGCTTTCTCGTTCATTCGTTGGTTTTAAATTAATTAATTCATTCATTCACACACTCTCGTTCACTCGTTTTTCGTTCTCTCGCACGCTCTGTCGTTTATTAATTCATTTTTCGTTCATTCATTCACACACTTTCGTTCATTCGTTTGCTTTTCGTTTATTTACTCGCACGCATTCTTGTTCGTTCATTTTTCCGTTAATTCAGTAGCACACACTTTCAATTCGTTCGTGCATTTTCTATCTCCCTCCCTCATTTGTTAATTCAATCGTTATTCGCTCATTCTTTCATCAACTCGTAATTAATTTATTCATTAGTTTATTCACTCGTAACTCATTTTCACATTCATTCGCTGGTTCGTTCGTGCGTCCATCCGCCCACCTGTCCGTCCACCCATTCATTCATTCATTCATTCATTCATTCATTCATTCATTCATTCATTCATTCATTCATTCATTCATTCATTCACTCACTGATCGTTCTTTTGTCCCTTAACATTATTCCATCATTAGACCGGAGCAAAATAATTTCAGAAATGGAGAAAAATCATTAAATAAAACGTGGAACAACTTAATTTAATCAATTAAAATGACTGGGGCATGAATGTATTAAAAATACAAGGTCGTCCAGATTCCTGCTCCCAGTACGCCTCTAATGTCAACGTATCGCGTGAGACTCTTGTGGCACAACGGGTTAAAATATTTATATTGGATCTGAACACAGGCGGAAATACGTCACTTCTGCACGGAGCACCACTACTCCTACATTGCACGCAAGCAACAGCCGGCTCCTAGGTTGATCATGCGGATCTTAGCCTCTTCCTGTTCCATTCAAGAAAAGGAGGAAGCAGATGGCTGCGGTGCAAGATGTAAATTCTAGAGGCAAAGAAAAAAACTGTCGTGGAGAGTAATTAAACCGGCCATTCATACGTTGTCAAGGTCAGCCATTACATACCTACTGCTAGGATTACAGAGCCGGCTGCTTAGAGTGAAGTGCTGATACGAGAACCGTTTTCATGCAACCATAACCGCCTAATTGGTTAATGCTCTTCCTTCCCTTCACTGTTTGTAAGTGGGGTCAGTAACCGTATTATTATCCCGCGGGTACAAAGACAGTAACCAATGTCTGTGTTATCAGAAAACAATTACGTGGTTTTGTAACTGGCTCAACTAGATGATTAGTGTGTTGCAAGCGTTCTTAATGCCATATTTTAAACAATTGAGGCGCTGAGATAAAAAAAAAATGGGACTTGTCACCAATTTTGAGGTATCTGAGTTAAGAGTGCCCCCATATTATATGATCAACCCTTCATCGTTTAATGTAAAACTGGAAGTCGTCACTTGTGTGGCACATTGTACAGGGATATTATTTTATTTTTACTAACATTTCTAATATTAACCTGGCTATACGGTACCTTTGGATTAACGGTTGGGAACCGGAAACAACATTTGCTACCCCCTCTCACGACTGGAGTTCGATGGCTTAATATACAAACAACTCACTTTATTAGGTATAGGAGGGAAGAAAAGTAGTTCATCAATATATGTAAACTAGGAAATATTGCGATTTTCAGTTTGATAATTTTCATTATAGGTCTTTGTTTAATCAGAATATAGTACTATATTAACAATAAGTGAAGAGTCCACTGCAAGAATGATGGATGTCATTTGGAATACATTTTGCAGGAGAAGCAATTGAAAGTTTGAAATTCTTAGCGCTCAAAGCTTAACTGTGATTTTCCGATCATTACTGGACAATGACTATCAGTGTTAATGCCATATAACTCTCTATGCACATTCTATAATATATCTTAAGCTATGCATTGACAGTCTTGGTTCATTTTCGACAAGAAAGTGACATCCATCATTCTTGCAGTGGACTCTTCAAGTGTTTTTACTCACGAATTGAGCTATCCATTCGGATGTATTCATTTATGCAGTTTATATTATACTGTCTACAGCACATTAGCGTACAATATAGAGAATGAAGTTAAATTGAAAAATAATAATAATATGGATATTTAAACACATTTTTGAAAATGGTGGCCGTTCATTTTGATACAGGCTTCAGTCCTTTTGTGCATATTATCTTACTATAGACTATTGTACCTAATTTCAATTACCAGTTTCGACCTTCATACTAGTAACTCTGTTGAAATAATTCTGTACCTACTCTATAAAAGAGTACCTTACGTACTGTAAATTCAATCTTCACTTCTGCCAGATCTGAAAAGATAAAATTACTCAGACATGTTGTCTACTGTCCGTCCAAGTGGTCATATAGCAGGGTCGTAGAAAGGGGAAAAATCTCTTAACGAGGCCCTTTTATTTAAGTTATTTTAAACAGTTTATAATATTACGTAGACGTCCAATTCTTAACATAAATTAATTTTTCAGAAAAGAGCTAAGACAGCCCAGCCACTAGCCTTTACAGAGGGGCGAGCAGAAGCGAGTGGGGGAAACTGGAATGCGACGTAGGCAAACGGACGACAGTACCTGTGCGAAAATATGATTCAATATTGAAAGCTCTTTCGTCACTGGAAAACGCGAACATATTTCTGGAACGTACTATACTCACTAACTCAGTACTGCTTACTATAACCGCATACGCAGCCTTGGTTCAGTGTGGAGAATGGTTGGAAGTTTACTAATAGAGGGGGTGGGAGTGAAGTACATAAAAAAATTCAGGTACAATAAAAATTGAAGTAAAAATAAAATGATGTCCCTGTATAGTTCTAATGTTAAGTTGAAAAACGGGACTTGTCAAATGACTAGTCCCCTTCTTCTAACAAAGTGTTTCACGTTTTTCGAGATTCAGTGTTGAACATTCACAGCATCCCAAGATTCTGCGAGTGAGTTGTGGGACAATAAAGCTGACCCAGTTGAATAGTGTGTTAATGAGGTTTCACTTCTTTATAAATGTAATTTTGTGCTTTAACGTTTATACTATAACAGTAGTAATCTATATAATGATCCGTTGAGAGCAGAAGTGGTGTAAGTCAAAAATGGGTAATGAGGTTAAAGTAAACATTCTGTAAAATACAGCGCAAAGTAGCAATTAATATTCAATTTATTGAAATTATTAGTAGTCAGTGGATAGCACGAAGGACATATTAATTACTACTTTGGGCTGTATTTTACAGGATTGTTACTTTAAACCTCATTACCCAATTTTGACTTTCACCACTTCTGCTCTGAACATCTCATATATTATTTGAACTGGTAATGGAAATTATGGGAATACGGCTGAACGGATTTTAATGAGTGACCCGTCATTTTGAAGCTTGGCATCCAAAGATTTTCAGAAAAACTAGTAGCTTTCAGTGAAGCGTTAGTTTTCCTACATAATTTTCCTATTTTCCAAAATCCATCTTTCGTCTGTTTTGAGAACTAATTGCATTTCAGTATAAAACAAAACACACACTACAATAAACCAACGAGTTAGAAAGAAAATATAGAGTGGCCAAGTTGTCCTGTACAGCGCTCTTTGCGGTGCCACCGCGAAACACGGCAGGTATGAACTAAGCGCCTACCGTTGTAAAATTCGTCTGCTTACAACGTTGAGTACATGAAGGTATAGCTACGAAAAAACAAACATAAAAAAAAATGCCTGTTGTGTGTGCTGCATATAACTGCAATACCAAAAGGAAAAAGACAACACTGATATATCATATTTCAGGTAAATTTTATAAAGTTAAGTCCATAGTTTTGTTACTTTTTTTTTATGCGTAAATGTGTAACAAAGCCCGGGGTACATACCGCATGTACTACAGTATTTTTCTTTTCTTGCAGATTCTCTTAAAAAAAAAAAAAAAAAAAGGAACTGGTGAAACAGTGGGTAATGAATATGAAATGAGACAAATTGTGTCCCTCTGAGCATAGCTTTTTGTGTTCACGACACTTCTTCTGTCCTTCCTTACTGCTTATAGAAGAAGACGATGTGCTGTACTTATAAAAAGTGGGCCTATTTCGAAGACAAACGATGAACCAAATAAATGGTTCACTGGTAATGGACTTAAACTAAATACGGATAAAACCAGTATGATACAATTCCGTTTCAAACTCAGTGAAAAACTAATAGCAATAAAATATTAACATTATATTTCAACACTCGCATCCAAAATTCTGCAGAACTCTCGGGTAGGCCGTATTGTTGTTAGTATTTTGATTGAAAGGACATGAAAGAACATAATGAGCACCAACGTGCAATAATGGGCAAGTATGAACGTATTTCGTAACTACTTACCCCATTATTGCACGTGGGTGCTAAATTATACACTACTACTACTACTACTACTACTACTACTACTACTACTACTACTACTACTACTACTAATAATAATAATAATAATAATAATAATCTGTGGTGCCACAGCCCTTGAAGGGTCCAGACAGACCAACAGGCTGTGGGCCTCACGTTCACATTTCGATAATTACGCACTACTGTAAAAAAAAAAAATAAAAACTGAAAGCGTGTTTGGTCATGTTTTACCCAAGTTACAAGCTTGGAGGTAAAGATTGTTTACTACAGTTAGTTTTGCAACGTGTAGAGACTGGGGAAACAATTTAATAAAATCATCCGAATCACACTCGTTCATTTATAGGCAATGTTGCAGGTCGCATTAAAAAAAATCTAGGAATATCAACATTTTCTTCAGTATATTTGCTAGGACTTCTTGTCATACGTACATGACAATTTTGCTTAGGTTATTCATTTAAGCTTTCCTTCTAGGAATAGCTCAAATGTTTTAAATTTAGCGTACATAAGTTCATTATTTTAGATTAAGTTACTAGGACGTATCTGACGAAACACTAGGTTTTTCCACTTCAGTTTAACTGATTTATGCAAACAAAATTTTGACAGCGTCACGATTCCAACCTTACTTATCGCCACGCTCATTTTGTTTTGGGCGCTTAAGCTAATGGCGGACGGTCGTTCAATTTTCTTCAAACATGGCGGCGCAATGGCCGCTCTATAATCTCTTTCTAACTCATTGCAATAAACAATAGGCTATTTATTACACGAAGGCCATGACCTGTAGAATTGCTGACATATTTAGAGCTCAAATTCAATTGGTTATTAAAAACTTCAAGACTTACTAAAATTAATTTACAGATCTGATTCTGCGGTGTGTAATTTTCTGAGTAGGGCCTACAGCTGTGTATTGGATATTAGAAACTATAAAACTTGTGGTGGTTTGAAGATATTATTACCATTAGAAATGAAATATTATTATAGTTAATGCCAAGATGTGACTATTTTTCATTAATTATACATATTAATGCTATATTGATGATATGAAAGTGAAACGTTTTGGGGTTATGTAATTAGATTTGATAAGCACAGGAACGCCATTTCGTAGTGTTTTAGCAATAACATGTTTAGCAAGACTTCTGGCTTCTGTTGCATTCAAACAATTATGAAATAGATAATTTGGTCCAGGGAGCATCCGTTTTTGGTGCAAAGATAATTCGTTTGGCATGTTTCTTAATTGAAATTACGAAATGGCGTTCCTGTGCTTAACATTTAATGAATATCTTGAATTAGATCTTCATTTCTATAATTTACTGAGTGACGGCTATATGTACACAACTACAAAACTTACGTAAGATAATAATATTGTTATTAAAAATCAAATATTTTTATAGTTACCATATTAATCAAGTGGGGTTGAATCTCTTTCATATATTTAATGGCGGTATGGTGTAGATATTTATATGCATGAACATATCCAATGTAATTGTAAACTGAAATGTATGCAGTAGAAAATAAGTATAAACATAATTTTTTTTCTTAGACCTGGACGGGGCGAAAAAATTAAAATATTAAAAAAAGAACTAAATTCAAATAACAGTTTCGGTACTAAAATATGATGAAACAAGCTATGAGTCAAAGGGAACTTCATGCAGGTTATATTATTGCTTTGGAAATCGCTGAAGCACTATAATGAAAAACATGTCTGAATAAAGTTGCTAACATTATTTGTCCCGAATAATTTGATGTTTATAATAGTATAAAATTATCCACACGAACAGTAGACCTACGAAGGAGGATTAAGGATATTGAAACACTAGCTGAACGAGAAATAAAATCAAAGATGCATAAACAGTGGTCTAATCTCTCGCTTTAGGTGAAAACATAGTTATTGATTGATACAGTAGAATTGGTAATGTTTACTCGCGGAGTTACGAAGGATCTCTCTGTGTAAGAATATTTGCTCGATGTCATTGCACTTAAAGGAAATACAACAGGAGAGGAGTTATTCCAAGTATGAAGAAAATATATAGAAGAAATGAATCTGAACATAAAGCAACTTGTATCTGTAGTAATATACGGGATTCGAAATGACTTCAAAAAAGTCTACTAGGTGGAGTAACGTGTTATTAAGAGAGCTGGAAATAAGCGAGGACATAAAATGTTGCCATTGTACTGTATAACACACGAGACTGGCTTAGATTTATTTAAAATGCTCTCCATAGAAAATAAGCGTAGTCCTATTAGGTCGCCTGCAGCTACCCTACATAGCTGCTATGTTTGGCTCTATATTCAATACATTTCGGAACTCTTGTTTTATGAACGAAAACTAATATCTAAACAAAGATCGTGACTAGCAGACGAAAATTTACGAGTTGTACTAAGAGTGGCAATTTGTGGCATATTTTCCTAGGTTGTTGTAGCACAGTAAAAATAAAGGTGAAATAAAATATAATCTGTCCATCTATAAATCAATATTGTGTAGTCTATGTCAGATGCTTGTGTTGAGAGTCCGACACTGGGATCCAAATGGAGTGCTCTGTACTCCTCGATTGATATTACATATTATGTATTTCGGCTTACGTTCAGTGATGTTATCGTGAGTACAAATTTGTCGACGGCTGTTCTGGACCAAAATTACTACCATATTCTCAACCGAAACTATCACCACTTTCACAACCACCATCACGATCACCCGTACCTCAAGTACGGCGACTATTATCACTCTCATAGTACTAAATACTACCACTATTAGTACCATTACAGCAGTCTTGCGATGGCGACTAGTACTTTAGAGCGAGAGCTCTTTCCTGCCCGCTGCGCGCGCGCGGAGCTATTTTACCTGTAAACATTGCTAAAGGATGTACAGATCTTAGAACACAGTGCATCATGACGGAACTGAAGCGCTTAAAGCTTTCAAGGAAGAGTAGAAGATACAATATTTTTGCTTCGAACATGGTGATGAAGTTCAGTGTTTGTTGTGTAAAAAATATATCATTTGCAAAAAAGCAACATAAAACGGCATTATGAGACGCAACATGAATATATATATATATATATATATATATATATATATATATATATATATATATATATATGCATAATTCAGGAGAAGAGAGAAATGAATTGCTTTCGGAATTGACATCGAAGGTAAATTAATTTACATTTGGGTCAGCAGACTGTATCTAGATTCCTTTTATTTCTTTATTTTAAATGTATTGTTGATGTTTCATTTGTTGCTTCTTTCTAGATATTTACTTTTATTAGACTACGTATTTCTTTAATTTATAAATAATATTTTATCTTTGATTGCACTTTAACTTATACTATTACTAAGCTCAAAAAGCTAATTCACTTTTATTCCAATAACTATTTTCAGGATTTTGAGCAAATATGAACTAAACATTTTGAAAACTTTGATGCAAGGAGCTTTTTTAGTAACGTCAATATAAAAATATACTTAAAAATATAATTTCAAAACTATTAGACCTAATTGCACCAAATTTTGTACATATGATATTATTATAGATCTGTTTATATAGTTTAAATTTCACAAATTTTGGCCGAAAATTGTGGAAGTTTTAAAAATCATACATATCCCCTTAAATGATTGACCCCCAAAAATTACGATGGCTCTCAATATCTTAATTTAATCAATTTGTTTTTTTCGTATTACGTGCATCTCACAAATCGCTCTAAGAAAACTCATTACATAATCACGACTGGAGAGTAAGGACTACATTTTACAATCACACAATCAATATACTCTATTTCAATCAATACTGTCATTATTATTTTTTCAACAAATAAGACTCAAAAGTACTTAGAGATCACACACGTGGAGCAGGTAGACCCTATTAGCACAGTCTACTATATACAGTCGCGAAGCTCAATATGTAGTAAAAATGCAAACAGGGGTAGTTGCCCACCACTAGGATCGCTACTATCGCCTCATCATCGCAGATCTCTCTCCTAGCAGCCGACAAAATATGTTACACTTTCGTTATCGTGTTCCTTTGGAAAAATTAACACCTTCCTTCCATTATTGAAATATTAAATGCATAAAGTTAATTTATTATTTTAATGAAGTATATTAAATTCCACCACAAACTCGAAGATACCTGCAAGAAATAAGTTAATATAATTTTTGTTTGTGCAAAACGAACTGAAATTTACTATAATAGCTACACTCATTCAAGATTATAGCGATAATTAACTATGAATTGAAACCAATAAATATTAATTTGCACTTCTCTTTACAACAATAATAATGGAAATATGAATTAATGGAGTAACTTACGTGTACCGGAACTTGTAGTGTAGGCTTACGTAGTTAACAAAATGGGATGAGGTTAAGCAATAATAATCACACCAGAATTGGAAATAACACGTGATCAATACATTTTATTGTAACCGACTTTTTCTACGTCTCTAGTTAAAGCAACAAATAAAAATAACAACAAAATTAACAGCTATAATTAAAAACATATCCTTCGAAGAAAAAATTAGGCCTAAGCAGAATTGAAAATAAAACGTGATCAGTAAAGTTCATTAAAACAGACTTAATTTTTCTACGTCTTTAGTAAAATAGCATAAAAATAATAACAAAATTAATAGCTACAATTAAAAATATATCCTCTGAAAAAAAAAAGTAGACCTAACCTTTATTTCTCTGGAAATTTATAGCAGCCTAAGTGACAGAACTTTGACCGGTATCTAATGTCCTTTCGGTTGGACTGAAACATTTCATTGTGAAATTTAAGGATATAATGTATTCTAACAGCCACAAGGAACTTCAAATTAACAGTTTTGTTTCTGCACAGCATTCTTGTGGAAACCCAGGAACCTTTCTGAATCTTTCGAAAATCGGAAAAAGGATAACTCTGGACTCTTTCTCTTACTGTTGCTACAATTTATAGCACTACAAACGTCTCCTCCTTGTCCCATATTATTATTCCAATTATTATATTTTAGCCATTAACATTTTCATTATAACCAATAACGAACATTTCACAAGCATCAATGTGAAATACGCAACGAGCTAGCACTCGATAGAAATACGACACAGTCCAAGGTCGACCATGGACAGTCTATTGTTTCTAGTTGCTAACCGCTTGGAGCGCTTTATCACGAGATTTGCAAAAAAACACCTCAAGCTTCGCGACTGTATATAGTAGACTGTGCTATTAGTTTCTCCTAACCAATGAAGTGAAGTATTTACATAATAAATAATTGCTGTTAACAAGAAAATGGTTCACATACAATTAACTTTTTCCATGTCTCTTTTTGTTCCTAAAAAACCCTTCCCTTTGCGATTTGTTTATATATGTACATGTACTACGCGACCAAGGCGGGAACCGTTTTGTTTGGTGGCGCTGCGATTCGCTTCACAACACAGGCCGTGTTGCAAAGTCCGCATCAGATGCAAACTGAAGCACATGCTGAACTGCGCTCTTGTTTCACTATTATTAACACGCTTTATGTGTTATATGTTCGTATATATAGTTAACTTTATTGTTTGTTTTATTTATCATATGCTTAGGCCTACATATATAGGAATCTATTCGGAAAACATACCACAACATCGGTGTTCGTAAAGGAGGGAACATGAATCGAAAGTAACGTAAACTAAAGTAGGTACTGTATTTTATACAATATTGCATTTGATATACATTTCTTACCTTAGCATTTTAAAGTGGCCGGACTCCGGACATCATATATGAGGAAAGCACCCAGTATAAAACTATCACTACCACCAACATGGGCTACTGTAAGTCGTTGACCTGCACTGCTATTTGTATAAACTCCTGACACGTTTACGTCTTGCCAACATTTGTGGACAGTGTAATTGGTATGGAACCATGTATCGTCCAGGTAAATAACGGGCTACTATATCAGAGCGTTCTATTAGATATTTCTGTTTATCTTTGCATTGTTTGAATGCAAACCCCATGGATAGTATGAGTTTTCGTAAAGTTTCCTTGCACCCTTTAAAACCTATCTCTCTCTTACAAAATTTATGCAACTTTCCTAATGTTGGAAGCTCTTTATAGAGACTATGGGCATAATATTTATGAACTTCTCTTCCTATGATACATTTGTCCATGTCGTCTAATTCAATCTTATTTGCAGGAGGTCGTCTAACTTTGTTTGGTGTCTTAGGGCCGTATTCATAGACATTTCGCAGCACGCGCTACGAGCGTACTAAGCTAGCCCCGGCTATCCACTGGTTACTAGTACAGAATTCAAATCATATCCTATCGCTAACACTGGTTAATGAATACGAAAAACGCTGATAATCCACCGAAAGCCCGCGCTAAAAATGTCTATGAATACGGCCCAATATTTCTACAACCTTGTCCTCACATTATTTACCTTCCTTTCTAATCCTACTAATTGTTTCCTTATTTAACTTCACAATAGCTGCAGCACACTCTGTTGTCTTCGATAGAGGTAGGAATAAACCCGTTGTCTTTTCTTCATCACAAAACTTCATGGCATTATAAATAATGCTCCGCGCTGGGCTACGAAACACACGTCTTCCTACACGCGGCACTGCGACCAGATTGAAACGCTAGGCATTGGATGTGACGACACTCCAGCAGTAAACATATGCATCGAGCACGGAGTTCCTCATTCTGCCACGACGGGTCCCGCCTTGGTCGCGTAGTATATTAAATAACTTAATAATTAGCCCTATTACATAGCCAGAAATTTAGTAACGCAAGTTATTGTAATAATTGCTGCCTTTATTCATTGCATGTGCATGTACATCCCTGACGTCTACGTTACGACGCTATGTAGCGGATGCGCAATGCGCTCGTGATCCAGGTCGAGCTCTTCTACCATGATTGGGAGCTGATATCGTCTCATCCCTGCATTACAGCCATTACAACTGCTACCACTTCTACAAGTGTAACCGCTACTGCCAGTGGTAGTGATAATGTAATAGTAGCTTCATACAAAGTCAAAACTGCGCCTTTACTATTTCGTACACGACGGCCGGCAGTAAATTGACTACTTTGAAGAATGATTAATTACAGCAGTGATTAAATTTTGTGGCTAGTGATGTGGCATTTCAGTCTTCTTCCCTATGACGTCCAAATCCAATATTGCAGGCGGGAGAGCGTGATTACTTTTAATGCCAGCGAGCGTATAAACACAAAAGGGAAGTTAATCATTGTGTAGCTGTCGCCATACGGTGCCGTGCCGAAAAGTTTCTCTCTTTGTCAATACTTTTCTCTCAGACTACCACTGTAATATACAAGAAGGCTGTAATTTTAACATTCCGAGACTGACCTTCGCCGAGATTTCCACTTAAGATTGTGCTGTGCTTTACACTTCTCGCCTATTCCATAATCTAGTATATTTAAGCTGGTTGAAGAATCACGTCTCTTAATACCAGTTTTGTCACAGCACAACGCCCACTCTGAAATTTATACAGTAGGAACGAGCGCAGTTATTGTTTCAACAATAATCAATATAAAAGCAATTAATATAAAGCCTGAACTAATCCTATTGTCATCAATGGGATCCATAATTTAATTCGGTGTAGTTACAGTATTTTATTTAAAGCTTGTTTCCGAAAATATCTTCTTTAACGGAAAACAGTAGCTCAAATGTTTGGCCACGGAAAACAACCTGTTGTAGACTTACAGTCTTAATAGAAAAAATAATTTTGACGCTATAAATGAAATATACACGGATGAAAACAATTATATCCTACTTGCCCTTATTAGGGCTTTAAGTTTAATAAATTTGCATGCTCTTTTCCGGTGGTTGTGACTATGAATTCTGATAAATTATCTATGGTTAAGTTAATTAATATGGGCGAATCCAGAAATGCATATAGAGTGTTAGTTGGGAGGCCGGAGGGAAAAAGACCTTTAGGGAGGCCGAGACGTAGATGGGAAGATAATATTAAAATGGATTTGAGGGAGATGAGATATGATGATAGAGAATGGATTAATCTTGCTCAGGATAGGGACCAATGGCGAGCTTATGTGAGGGCGGCAATGAACCTCCGGGTTTCTTAAAAGCCAGTAAGTAAGTAAGTAAGTAGTTAAGTAAGTAAGTAAGTAAGTAAGTATGTAAGTAAGTAAGTAAGTAAGTAAGTAAATAAGTAAGTAAGTAAAGTAATTAAACATTGTCTTACATTGCATGTAACTGCATATTTTTTATTATATAAATATATCATATTCGCAATATGTAAAAGTGTACATGACATATTAAAAAACACATTTTTGATGTGAATACGTCTATTCTTTCGGTCCGAGGTATGGACGGTATAATTGAGGAGGCGAGACCTGGCATGTCAACTGTGTGATAGGGGGAAGAACAAGCTATCAGGAAGATAGTTTGTTTCATGATGGTTATAAATCTACCGACACTGAAGTTCATCTTAGACTAAAACCTTTCTCCCCCTTCATACCCATTGGTGGTATAGCCACGGCACATGATAAGGTCACAAGACAGGTCTTGCCTCCTCGACTTTAGTATTAAAACGATACGCGACAATTTTCGATACATCGTGATCCACGCTTATGTCTCAAAGACTATACAACACAGAGCTAAGTGACATATACCATCGTGTAGAGGACATAATTATGCACGAGATAACATAACAATCACATCCGCCGATGACGTCATCACAGCACCGTTTTTATTTATCATCAGCTGTAACATCAGACTGAATGAACGTATGATCGAGGCATCATTTGAAAGGGAATGAAGAGTTCTTTAAGGCATAACAAACTGCTGTGCAGTGATATTTAAAACAAGTGAATGTGTATGTAAAGTGAAATTTGGTGACAATTTCAAAATGTCGAAAATACGCTCAAAAATCCAAGACGAAATAAGCTTAGATGAAAAAGTATCAGGATGATAGAGTACATCGAGACGAATCGATTGGTATGCCTAAAAGCAATGCTCAACGTTGTAGAGATTATAGGGCTCATCTTAAAGTCGAGGATCAGAACGGACAAAACGTGCACGGCGCGAGTGAGTGCAGTGTTTCTGTGTCTGTTGTGCCTGATATCGACATTAAAAGGCGTTGTCACTGCTGACGTTTACCTTAAACAACAATTGAATCGGGAATTGCAGAAACAGCACATACATTTTTCATTAGACACAAAAAACGGTATTACTGGTGGTAGACCACATCATTGGTTATAGTACTTCAAGCAGGGAATTATAATATATAGGAACTTCACAGGAAAAATATATTATCAAAATTACAGATTCTCGCACAAGGCAAAAACCTAAACAAAAATACTTGTGTTGTGCGTAACATTTCTCAGGAAATATCACTAAATGTAAATGGTAAGATAAATACACATACCAATGAACGAATCCATGTTTATTCAGCGGAACAAGGGCCAGGGACATCACGAGATACCAGTGAAGAATTTTCTCAAACATAAGTTTCAGTAAGTAGAAAGAGAAAGAAGAATTTTAAAAGCTTGGGGGGAAAAAAACTGAAAGGAAATTAAAGAGGAAAGCTGGACAACAATATATCTTGGTGAAGAGGAATTCAAGGAAGAAGTCATAACGAACCCTAAAAAAAAACCAGGGCACAGAATAATACCGGTATGCAATTATCTATCCCGCAAACATTGTGTTAGTGTTCGGAAAATTGGTAAGAACAAGATACAGGACATTAAATCTCTGTGCAAGTACTGCTCTCTATTTACAGTATATAGTTCGAGGAAATAGCGGGGGTAAAAAATTAGTAGGGATATCTTTATAGTGAAAAAATGGAATTGAATAGATACACTTTCTTAAGGTTATGGAATTACTTTTTAAACCAAGTTAAAAGAAAAAAAGGAAAAGAAAATACTTCTCTCTAATGGATAGGCAAATTTGGAATGCTATATTGAAATAATGAGAGGAAAATGTGTTGTATCATTGTTCATTACGTAATAAAATTAATCATTTATTGATTTCAACTGGACATGGAACACTTTGGTTTTATTGGTATAATGATTTCCTTACGCCATACCCATTTATATTTAAGAATAAAATTTATTTTTCTACATTTTTTATTACTTAACAATGCCAAAAACGTCCTTAAAGGCTTACTAGCAACATACTGCGGTTGTATGTTAATGTATTAGGCCTATTACAGTTTCGAAAGTCAGAAACTTAAAATAGCTCTCCTGAAAAATTTAGTAAAATGGACTTGGAACAGTCTGGTTCTCAGCCATCAATATATTAGCTTGACATGTGCTGTTTCTGCAAGGAATCAAAATTGTAGTATAATAATTTCAGTTAAACTAAAGTTTATTTATCAAATTAGGGATGTGATATATGCATAGGCCTACTGTGTACTTAATACGAAAGTTCAGCATATAAATTAACTTACTTTTCCACAATAGGCCACTGAAGAATATTATTGTAAAATTCTTGATATTCATCTGGTATGTAACGCATTAGTTTGTATGTATGTAGACTATTTATTAACACTACAATTGGGTATACACCCGGTGGCAGTGATATATAATATGCAATAATTACAATTACATGAAATAAAATAAATAAACGTAAATGAAATAAAATAAAATAAACGTAAATCTTTAAATAGTAAATGCAATAAACCTAGGACTATAAATAAAAACTAAATCTAACTTATAAATACTTCTATTATTTATTTTAGTTGGTTATTAAACGACGCTGTATCAACTACTAGGTTATTTAGCGTCGATGAGATTGGTGATAGCGAGATGATATTTGGTGAGATGAGGCCGAGGATTCGCATTATGGTTGGGGAAAACCTCGGAAAAAGCCCAACCAGGTAATCAGCCCAAGCGGGGATCGAACCCGCGCCCGAACGCAACTTCAGACAGGCAGGCAAGCGCCTTAACCGACTGAGCCACGGCGGTGGCTAAGTACTTCTATTTCACCCAACTATTACCAATTTAAATAATTACATATAACCTTAATTAGTTACATACCAACTTAATTACATATATCATCTTAATTAATTACATACATATCACCTTAATTTATTTACATATCAACTAAATTACATATCATCTTAATTAATTACATATCAACTTAATTAATTATATATCAACTCAATTAGTTACATGACACAACTTAAATAATTACACTGCACCTCCAATTACATTTTCAGTCTAATCTTCTCAACCTTTCCTTAAATGTATTGATTTTAAGAGGACCACCCTGAAAGATTGCCGCAGGTAAGCTGTTCCAGTCTACTATTGTGCGGTTAACAAAGGAAAATTTTGCCACGTCCGTTCTTTGTTTTCTACATTTAAACTTCCTAATATGATCAGCCCTTCCTAAGTATGATGGTGTTGCTAATCTAGTATTGATATCGGTCCATGCTTTGTGTCCCATTTGTGCCTTAAACAATGAGGTGAGTCTGGTTTTTCATCCCCTTGATTTGAGAAGTTCCCACCCTAGATCTTTCACTATCTCCTCACCATGTCCCTTCCCCATTTTGACATATTTTGCTGCCTTGCGTTGGATCTTTTCTATTGAATCGATTTGGTTTTGTCTGTACGGATCCCAACCTACTGCTCCATATTCCATAATTGGGCGAACAAGGGTTTTGTACGCTAATTCTTTTGACTTTCGGTTAGATTTCTTCAGAATACGCATAGAGAAATGTAGTGCTTTCCAGGCTTTCCTTGTGGTATTAGTGACTTGTTCCTCCCAACCCAGTTTGTTACTTAAATATATACCTAGGTATTTACAAGTGTTCACTTGTGGCACCGATGCACCATTCAGCTGATATCCGAGACAAATTTCTTTATGCGTTCTACAGAAGGATATTGACTTACTTTTACTGACATTGATTTTCATTTTTTCTGTCGTCCAGGTTTCAATAACGTTAAGATCGTTTTGTAAGGCGGCGATATCGGATTCATCATCAATTTGTCTATATATTATACAGTCGTCCGGGAATAACCTTATCTGAGATGTAGTAGTTCTATTTATATCGTTTATATATATGTATATATTTAAGGAACAATAGAGGTGCAAGGACCGCCCCTTGAGGCACGCCTGATGTTACATTTCCTAGTTCCGATATTTCTTTTCCTAGTCTGACCTTTTGGGTTCTGCTCTCTAAGGATTTATTTATCCATCTTACTACACGATTATTTATTGGAAGCCTGCTTAGTTTCTCTAAAAGTTTTTCGTGAGGCACTACGTCGAAAGCTTTAGCGAAATCGATCACAACTCCGTCTATTCTTCCCCTCCCCCCTATCAATTTCATCGGATAAATCTTGTAT
Organism: Periplaneta americana; assembly: GCF_040183065.1. NCBI lineage: Eukaryota > Metazoa > Arthropoda > Insecta > Blattodea > Blattidae > Periplaneta > Periplaneta americana. The sequence continues at coordinate 141,453,552 of NC_091124.1, read as the reverse complement.
TAAGGATGTGATTTGACTCTCGCAAGAGTATCCTGGTCTGAAGCCGTTTGCGTATATCGTCAAGCTTCTCTCTTTGAATTGGCATGATTTTGTCTGGATATGCCAATGAAGAATGTATTTACAAGCAAACATTCTCATGGAGGCAGATAAAAAAATTAATCTTTTTTCTTCCATCATTTTAATAATGTCAAAAGAAGCGCTTACACAAATTTTGGCCACTCGAACGCAATTACGAAGGCCGTAAAAAATAAATTTCCCTGGGGCCGTTTACAGAAAGAGAACAAAATTTCATGGAAAGTTTTATTGGAACAGATATAGCAATTGTTGAGTTATTTTTCAACATATTCCCCACCAGAATTGAGACATTTGTCATTCATTTGTATCCTTGTGTCGTAGATGTCTGTCATCTGGAATCGGAACCAATGTGTCGGCACATATCTTTGACATGAGTTGTTTCTGGGCGCTTCCAGGATTTCACAGGTCTCCAAATGTGAGACGGCTATACTGACATAAGTTAATTATGTGGTTTCTGCATGGAATGATAGCCCTATATCAACAGTCCATGAAACTCGAATAAACTCATTTAGCCACAAATAGGACATGAGCTGTTTCTGCAATCCCTGATTCAATTCTATCAGCGACGTATTTACGAAAAAAAACTTATGATTGTCTCTCCAATACAGCCTACCCCCATTTTCTTTACTTTACATAATAAATCTCACGAAGCTGCGTTGGAAAGAGTGGATGAAGAAAGAATTATGCTGAAACTGATCAGAAAGAGAAAAAGGAATTGGCTGGGTCACTGGTTGAGAAGAAACTGCCTTCTGAAAGGAAGGAATCGTGAACGGAAGAAGAGTTCGGGACAGAAGAAGATATCAGGTGATACAGACGACATTAAGAAGTATGGGTCATATAAAGAGACAAAGAGGAAGGCAGAAAATAGGAAAGACTGGAGAATGCTGAATTTGGAAAGAAAGGCCTGCCCTTGGGCAAATGACTATGAATGAATAATCTCAATCCTTCATTATCAAATATATGCCTACATAGTCGAGTAGTCAGCTGAAGGGAAGCTGGAATGTATGAATCATAATAATTGAAAGGCGAAGGAAATTCAATATACCAACGTGCCTATGTTTGTTTGCAAAGAGCCTTTGATATAATGAATAGGAATAAACTATGGAATGTTATGTTAAACAATATCGTGTTAGAGGAATTCAGAACTTATATGCCGATAACAAAATTGAAATAGAGATAGCCAGAACTAAATGTGAAGCTAAAGATATCAGTTGCGGTGTTAGGCAGGAGTGTGTCCACCGTTGTGACTGAGGGGTTAGCGAGTCTAACTCCAAACTCAGCGGTCCCGGGTTCGATTCCCGATCAGGACGAATTGCCTGAGTGAAGTTTTCCCTCACTCAGGTAACTTTATCAGGCGATTGGAACCCCACTTATCTTCGCCACTTCCTTTCCTCATCATTCCGTTTCTGGTTTTTCAGATCACTCTACCGTGCTGACTCTCTCGACCGGCCTCGTGGAATGTAGTTCAGTGATGTTGCATGACTTCTGCAATGCCACCCGAGGCGGACCTACTCGGGGGAGAAGTTTCGCCTCGGACCGACATGGGGCCTTGGGGGAATTTGCCGAAGCAGGAATGGTATATGGATTCTGTCGGCTATAGGGATCGGTCTTAAGGGAGTCATGTGGTTAGGGCAGTGAGTGTAGGAGATCTGTGGCATGCAACTCATTTCATATCGAGGGTTAGCGCAATAGATCTCAATAGGTCGCAGTACTGGGCCATCCGTGCCTCCCCCTTAGTTAACTTCCATTCCATTCCATAGGCAGGGCTGTTCAGTGTTATACGCACTTTTTAACATATTTATAAAGGAAATTGTGAATAAAGAAAGACTGAAAATATATTACAATATATAGAGCAATCCAATAATTCAGAATTCGAATTTGGTTTTTACGCAATGCATTTTTCATATTTAGTATCAAAGAAGATTTCAATATATAAGTTATATTTATTAAAAACATATCATGTGGAAAATAATGATATTGCTAGCTCATAGCTAGATGTTCCGATAAATACGGAATCTTTTAAAGATAATAAGATATTACTTTCATGTTATGAAATTAACTTCGTAATTAATTACATATGAAGGTCTTTTCTTTTATTTACTAATCTAAAGAATGGAATAAAAGTTGAGGATGGGACAAATCTAGGCAAAAGCCAGTCAAGCACATCATTCGCAATTACACACACTAAGGCAACCGATCAGATGCCGAGAGAAGGATAGAAGAACCGCCAAAGCTGCGTCCCCATTGCCAACCGAAGATAAATTAACGTCCCAATACTGACTCCGAAATAATATAGGATACGTGCCCCATTTCGTTTAGGACTAATCCTGACATTATTTTGTCTTCTTAAACATAGGTAGAGGCAAATAGTGCGCTTTAGGATTAAAGAGAAAGATGTAAGGAAAATGCAATGTTTCCCAGAAAAATGTGTTAAATAAATAAAGCTCCAGATATTACTCGGTGCTGAAATTAGACCAAAATTGTTTCCTAGACACAACATCTAAACTAGAAACATATAGTAATAAAACAAGAGTCAGTCCAGTTTTCCTTTTTTCTTCGATAAGATATATTATCGTCTACAAGTCAATTAAGTTTGTTTGAGAGTGATGGTGATCCTTCAAGTTCTATAAGACCGGGAATCTCTTCAGCCGTCCAAGAAATCCTCTTTCCGATTAGTCAGTGTCATTCGTTAGAAGGAAGGCTGATGTACCACGAGCGATACAAATTGCCCTGTCTAGCAGCTGGAGAAAACAAAAAGCACATAACCAAGTGCTGGACAATAATTGAGGAGCGGAAGGCAGCGATGCCGCGCGCCGAGCAAGTGTCAACGATGGACTGTCGAGTGGACAGACAGATACGCGTCTGTGGAGTGTGTGCTAAATTACTGACAACAGTCAGAGTAATCAAGGGGCTCTCAGGAGCCAAATCACTCAACTCAACTGCACCTATCGCACGCTCCTGTCACGACTTGTTTACCCATGCTTTGCTTCCACGTAAGTCGGACCTGACCTCTTTAAACTACAGTAACTACTCGAGATCAATGAAACCACAATAAAACGAGAAATTACTGGTAGAATTACCTATTCTGCAGAAAGAAATAGCAGCTGACTGCAATCTGTATATTTCTTCTAAGAAAAAAAATAACTCTCTGAGATTTAACGTTATTTGTTGTTTAGTCAATTGTCCGAAGACTGTCTGAACCTCACAAGTAGGCCTAATACCAACAAGGCACCACTCATGAGGCAACTAAGCCAGGAGATGTAGTGTGGCCAGTTGCTTTCCCCCTCCATTGCATACATTGCCGACTAGCTACACATTACACTAATCAGAAGATAAGAAATAAGAAGTAAAATTGTGATTCAATATCAACCATAAACTAGTCTTATTTTTTAACTCCTTAAGTTCCCATATTTCTTAAACGAAAGATGAGCTCCTTAGTTTGTTACGTGTCTTAAACGAAAGATGAATTTCTTAGATTCTCAATTGCCTTAAATGAAAGATGAATTTCTTAAGTTGTTACGTATCTTAAACGATAGGTGGATTTCTTATATTTGAAGTACCTTAAACGAAAATGAATAATATTTTTTAGATTGTTGCATATCTCACACGAAAGATGCATTTCTTAGGTCTTAGGTTGTCACGTGTCTTAAGCGGCCCATACACGATCACACATACGTATGACATGCTTCGTGTTTGTTCATACCGTGTTTGATGATAATTGTCCATACACCATCATACAAGAGTGACATACATAAAATATAATACAGTCACTCTTGAACAATGAAGGGAGACAGTACTAGTAAACAGTAAATGTAATGGAGCACGAAGAAGAGGCGTTTGTGCTAATGATAAATAAGTAATAAAAGATTTAGGGTAAAAAACTGGTTCCAAAATAGAGCCAAGTCAATGCATCAATATATTTTGGATGAATTAGGCTGCGGCCACAGTGGAAGCGTCGAGCGGCGCGGTACCGTTCTCGAAAAATTGAGGAGTGGGGAGGAAAGTGCGTTGGTGTGGCCATATAGCGCAGAATTGGTGAGCGACGCGTCTCGGCGCGGTGTGGAGATGAGATCATGGCAGTGTTTGATTTTAGGCAATTCTTATCTAGAACGAACAGCTTAAAATAGGAATGGAAGAGAATTTTATGTTCATCCATTTAATAAGAGATGTGAACCTCTGAGAATTTCATCGTTTGTATGGAAAATTAGGGACATTGCCAGATAGATATTTTAAGTATACTCGCATGCCTATTACAACTTTCGACTATTTTCTAAATAAAAATAAGGAGCGACTACAGAAGCAAGCCATCAAATTTCGGAGATTTAACACTATTGCACAATGGCTAATCATTATATTAAGATACAATTATTTTAAGTTAAGACACAGGATCGTGCATTCTTCGAGTAATGATGCAGGTAGGCTATACTGCATATAAATTAAATTAAATTAAAATAGTCCTACGAATCCTTAAATTTTTGTGTTGATGGAATTAAGTCTCATTCATTACGAATAATTGCATGGGCTGCATCTTACATGGCAAAAAAACACATGTTTATACTTACGAAAATTTAACATTAGAAATGAGCAGTTTTCAACATTTTTTCATTTTTATTTATTGCATTTAAAACTTCTTACAATTGTGTGCTGTGCAATTTTAATTTTTCCACTGCACTTATAGGCCTAATTATTACTTTTCATATGCGGCAAAAGAGACATTAAAAATTGAGCTCCGTACCACTGAAAATATGCTCTCTTGCCGTTGCTTTATTAACAGGATATCGAACTACTCTAGTTTCAGCAGCAATTATTTTTTATATTATTGTATATATAAGGTCCTATTTTAAATAACCAATTATTGATAAATAGATTTAACATAAATATATTTTTATATAAGTGATATATATTTAAATAATTTAGATTTATATTCGAGCCCTTGTCTTTGGTGTTGAGGCATTCGAAGACATATTCGTCTGAAGTGATACGTTATCATCGCTGATAATTGTCTTTGCTTTCTCCCAAATCAGGACTGTTTGGAGTCGATGGGATCTCCTGGAAGGAAAGATTTCCTACAGTCCTATCAGAAAGGACGATGTCCTTCATAAACATCGTCAGGTCGAAAAACGTCCATAACGTTGTAGCGATTCAAGAGCTTCGGAACCGCTTCGTATCTTTGGGAGCTTCTGGAGTTCCTTCTCAAATTTATCTTTTAAATTCTACGACTTATTTTTGCCACGTCTTCCGAAATACAATGCACTAATTAATATTTAATGAATTAGTGACTGAAATATTAATATATTCTAATATTAAGTCTTCTACTACGTTAAAATGAACAAAATTTAAGGTAAATTTCTAACATTACTCTTTCTTGTAGGTTTATAACCACAGGGACATCATTGCGATTACTGGCATTTTCCTTCAGGGTAGGAAAATTTACAGCAATTGTAATGGCAAGAGAAACATGTGAGGTAATCTAAAATGAATCGATTAAAGAATTTATACCATAACCAAATAAAGAAAAATTAAACGAAGTAGTCAGTGATTACTACGAACGTTGTGGTTCCCTAATTGCTTCGTAACAAACGACGAAAAGCATGGTCAGGTAAAGGGTCCTGATAAATTCAGTTGCAGATATTTTAATTTACGTAGTATTGCTACAGAGTATTGCTGGCGCAGACTAAACATTTTAACCATTGATTTGGTGGGAAGAGGAAAACACAGTGGTGGAGGCATTTTCACAACTTTACACTTTTCAATTTGTTGGAGACCAACAGGTTCAATGTGCCTGAACTATCGAACTCAATTGTAAAGGTATCATTTGTACTTATTGGAGATGAAGACTATCCTCTAAAACTTTATCTTATGAGGCAATATCTAGTGAGAGAACTAACGCCTAGAAGGGAAAATTTTAATCAACGTTTATCTAGTGTTCAAGAAATAATAAGTGGAATGTGCTTTCTGAATATTGCGTGCTAAGTGGCGATTCACGATAGAAATATGGACACAAATGTGAAAAGAACCAGCACATATTATAATCTTCCATTTGAGAAAAGATTGCGACGAAGAATGATCTGCATTATCATGAAACGACTTTACAAATTAGAGAACTGATGATGTGCAAACTCATTAGAACTCAGATCGCAGGAATAATAGTTGCAGTGAATTTGATAGACAAATAAGGATAACTTCACTGATTATTTCAATCAGTCGCAGATGTTAATATAACATTATAATTTGTACTTAATAGATTGTGTTTTTTCATAACAGAAGTGCCAATTTCTTGTATTAGATTGTAAATAATAATAGTTTTAATCCTACCGGTATTTCTTTGCTTTAAAGATCGTTAATCGTAACAACAGAAATATTTAAATCACATAATTATACCTTTATTTCGGAGTTGGAATATGTTTAATATTGTACGCAGCACTGAGTGTTTATCCCGACAATATTCTACGAAGTATGATTAATAATAATAATAATAATAATAATAATAATAATAATAATAATAATAATAATAATAATCATCATCACCATCATCATCATCACACGGCATATTATAAAAATATTATTCGCGTTCAGTAAAATGTCTTTCTACATAATCCTCGTCATGGAGAGGTTTTTGAAGTTCTTCTCCCAATTATTCCACAGGAATATTCGGGTTTTCACTTCTTAAATGATAACTTCTTTCTCATTTCTTGACAATTCATACTTGCAATTGTGAGCGGCGCCGCTAAAATCTCAAACAAGAGCGAGCGGCCAGCGGCGTGTAGCGTTGTCCTTGAACCAACTTCCCCTCCAAAATGCCGCTCCGCTCACACTATGGCCAGCTGCATTTGCTAACATGCGTTGAATCACATGTTTCTCTTGCCATTACAATTGCTGTAAATTTTCCTACCCTGAAGGAAAATGCCAGTAATCGCAATGATGTCCCTGTGGTTATAAACCTACAAGAAAGAGTAATGTTAGAAATTTACCTTAAATTTTGTTCATTTTAACGTAGTAGAAGACTTAATATTAGAATATATTAATATTTCAGTCACTAATTCATTAAATATTAATTAGTGCATTGTATTTCGGAAGACGTGGCAAAAATAAGTCGTAGAATTTAAAAGATAAATTTGAGAAGGAACTCCAGAAGCTCCCAAAGATACGAAGCGGTTCCGAAGCTCTTGAATCGCTACAACGTTATGGACGTTTTTCGACCTGACGATGTTTATGAAGGACATCGTCCTTTCTGATAGGACTGTAGGAAATCTTTCCTTCCAGGAGATCCCATCGACTCCAAACAGTCCTGATTTGGGAGAAAGCAAAGACAATTATCAGCGATGATAACGTATCACTTCAGACGAATATGTCTTCGAATGCCTCAACACCAAAGACAAGGGCTCGAATATAAATCTAAATTATTTAAATATATATATCACTTATATAAAAATATATTTATGTTAAATCTATTTATCAATAATTGGTTATTTAAAATAGGACCTTATATATACAATAATATAAAAAATAATTGCTGCTGAAACTAGAGTAGTTCGATATCCTGTTAATAAAGCAACGGCAAGAGAGCATATTTTCAGTGGTACGGAGCTCAATTTTTAATGTCTCTTTTGCCGCATATGAAAAGTAATAATTAGGCCTATAAGTGCAGTGGAAAAATTAAAATTGCACAGCACACAATTGTAAGAAGTTTTAAATGCAATAAATAAAAATGAAAAAATGTTGAAAACTGCTCATTTCTAATGTTAAATTTTCGTAAGTATAAACATGTGTTTTTTTGCCATGTAAGATGCAGCCCATGCAATTATTCGTAATGAATGAGACTTAATTCCATCAACACAAAAATTTAAGGATTCGTAGGACTATTTTAATTTAATTTAATTTATATGCAGTATAGCCTACCTGCATCATTACTCGAAGAATGCACGATCCTGTGTCTTTAACTTAAAATAATTGTATCTTAATATAATGATTAGCCATTGTGCAATAGTGATAAATCTCCGAAATTTGATGGCTTGCTTCTGTAGTCGCTCCTTATTTTTATTTAGAAAATAGTCGAAAGTTGTAATAGGCATGCGAGTATATTTAAAATATCTATCTGGCAATGTCCCTAATTTTCCATACAAACGATGAAATTCTCAGAGTTTCACATCTCTTATTAAATGGATGAACATAAAACTCTCTTCCATTCCTATTTTAAGGTGTTCTTTTCTAGATAAGAATTGCCTAAAATCAAACACTGCCATGATCTCATCTCCACACCGCGCCGAGACGCGTCGCTCACCAATTCTGCGCTATATGGCCACACCAACGCACTTTCCTCCTCACTCCTCAATTTTTCGAGAGCGGTAGCGCGCCGCTCGACGCTTCCACTGTGGCCGCAGCCTTACTGTTGACCTCACCAGCCGATTACAAGAACTATCTTCGAATGGATTATGAGACGTTCATGAAGCATGTAGTGATGGTTGCACCTTAACGTCGAAAAACAACACACGGTGATGGAGGAACATACTACCGCCATGTCGTTCGTCACGCGCATTGCGATACCTGATACTTGTTGCACATTCGAAGATGAAATATGCCACTGCTATCGCTCCGCAGACGATCGGATGACTAGTGTTCGAAACTTGCGAAGAAATAATTTCTTAAATGAAACGAAATTGAGGAAAATACAACATAATATCATCCAAACTATTTTTCTATCGATTTACAGTTTTTTCATTTAAAAATTTTGAGCCTACTCATTACAGCAAAGAAAATCAACTAGAGAAGAACAATATGATACCGAGTTTTAGGAACGTGACTGATGCTCCAGTACATTGAAACATTCAGAGACGTTGGTTTGAAAAGTCAAAGGTGTGCTTGTCCCCATGCAGGGACAATAGTGATTGATATTAACAGAGTCACGATGGAGTGTGTTCATTCTTGTTTTGAAGAGAATGTCGTTTAGGCCTTTTCAGCAAATAAATGTTTTGGAAAACGTATTATGTGTCTTTCTCGTATTAAATTTTACATTACCTCGTTAACATGTGTCAGCCTGTTATCGGTCATCTTCAGAACTCACAAGTGATATAGTGTTAAAAGTTGTGTAATCAAGATGTAAAATAAATGTTGGGCAAATTGAATTCCCCATGCTCTGGCTATGGTGTCTCTGTTAGACGAAGGTTCTTGAAGACGTTCTCGAGGTCACTAAAGTAACTTACCACAGTGTTGATATGTAGACTATAGTTATGTCATCCAATCCCGTTTACCATTTCCTGCTAGCTTCCACTATTTTAAGTTCATGCCTATGCGCTGATCGGAAGAAATTTCTGTTTTTCTTCTTGAATTGGTGATACCAGCATAAGGATCGTTTACTTGCAAAATGTAGGTTAATTTTGTGTAGGACTAACATTCTTATTTTAATTGTTTATTTTTGTAACAATCACTTTTCACATTTCATAGTGGAGGCATATCGCGATATGCATCCGTAAAATCTCGTAAACTTTATTTGCCAGCCATGTTCACGCTATGGAGAATATCTCAAGAATGACAGGTAACGTGGAACATCTCAACACATGTTCAAGCCTGCATGAACAAACACTGGATGTATGACATACATCGTCCATCTAAAAATTAAAGAGCGTTATACAGTGCTATATGCACGGTAATTTTGGAATGTCATATATCAAGAATATCATACATCGTCGTTGTTCCGGCAATAACTCCTATATGACAAATTTATCGATTTTCAGATTTTTGCTCTATTAAATAACTTACATATTGGTGCAGCAAATAATAAAATCTCTTATATGTAATTATAGGGTAGACTTATAGCTATTGACACTGTTACAGTTATCGACACTTTTCCATCCTTGTGTACATAATAAGGTTCCTACTGCAAAGAGAAAGAAGGTACTTTCATTATCTGATGGTACAGTTCAATCCTAAAACAACACTGGTAATTCGTTTTAAATAGTTGGTTGCATTGTCGAATAATTCGCAACTTTCATAGGGCGTGTAAAAATGAGTGCATATTTTAAACATTTTCTTAAGCATATATATTTATTCTTTGTGTGCCTGCGTACATATTAGTATCAGGTAAGACATAATTTCAATTAGTATTATGATAATGAAACTACCTAATATATTAAAACTATTTCTACCAATTTTATTAACTATATTATGATGATTTATTCTCAGTGGCAATAACTAGAACCTTATATCTATTAAAATCAGTCACTGACACCCTATGTCAACAACTGTACTTTTGAGAAATTTATTTACAGCTAGAGTTTTAACGCAGTTTTATAGATATTGCCATAATGAAACCATAATACGGATCTTAGAAGTGCTAATGTCACTTCTTACAGTTATTGTCACTGGGTGTCAATAACTGTGTGTTGTGTGTCAACAACTATCTTATTCTCATTCACGCCTAGGCAGGCCTAGGCCTAATATGAATAAAGAAAAACATCGGTACTCTTCTGAAGCATTGGAGACTGCTACAGGCGTTGTGGATAGGCATACAACTCATCTCACATATCAGTTGAGTGAACTCTGTTCTGAATTAAAAATAATTCTGATTGCTCTGTACCCCCGCCCAAATTCTACGAGAATCATACAGCCAGCAGATGTATCTGCTTTCTTTCCCCTTAAGTGTGGATGGAAGTCTGCTGTGTTAGAATGGCGAAGGGCACACCCATCACAAGCATTGACCAAGGAATTATTTGCTGCAATCCTGGAAAAAGTGGTGAAGACACAAATAAAGACTGAAACATTGCAGAAAGGTTTCAGAGCTTGTGGTCTATATCCTTGGGATAGCAATGCTATAGATTATTCAACATGTTTTGGTGACAGCAAAAAAAAAAAAAAATAAAAGCCAATGGGAATGATTTACCTAGTAGAGATACCAATGAACAGAGAACATCCAACTCTGTTCTCACATACAACAGATTCAAGGAAATTATTGGTCAACATTTGCTTTCAAAATTTGAGTCTCTAGACAGAAACAACAAGATCTGTACTTAGGAGAATGAAGAGTATAAAATGTTGTTTACAATAATGGATGGGGCTAGTATCTTCTCATGAAAGTCGGACTGAAATGTTGGAAACACAATTACCAGCAGAGAATGATGGGAACAAAGAAAGAAATTTGGCTCAAGAGGAAGATAATGTTTCTGTACTCGAAGAGGAAAAGTACATCTCAGATGAAAATCAATCAATAGGTGAATCAAAATCAATTCAAAGATGTGTAAATGATAACCCTGCTTTGGTTGATAATAGTCTACCAACACAAAATAGCCAGGGTAAATCACCACTGTCAGATATTCTTGTATGGCCAAATACCCCTAAGAGGAAGGGAAAAATAAATATTAAAAGAATGCCTTTTGTACTGTCTTCAGATACATGGCAGGAGTTACACAATGAGGAAGAAAAGAAAAAGTTTACATTAGAAAAAGAGAAATTGGAAAGGAATAGAAAAAGAGAAGGAAAGAAAGAAGAAAAAGAAAAAGAAATAAGTAAAGCAGTCCGACAAGAGAACAAAGGTTTTCAGAAACAAAACGTAAAGAAGACTGTAACTGAAAATCGGGTAGAAGAAAGTAAAAAAAAATAGCTAAAATAGAATGAAATTCTACAGCAAAAAATGAAACTGCGAATCAGGTACAAGAAAAAACTAAGGTAGTCAGGAGACAACTTTTCTCTGATGAAGCTACAACGAAATTTCAGAATTTGACAAGCCAAAATGATATTGTATTCAATATTTCAGAGAAAAAACAAAGACCCACTTTAGATGGACTATGTTTTAAATGTGCAGCAGATGTAAAGAAGGATGGAAGAAAGTGTGACTTCTGTGAAAAATTGTTTCACGACAAATGTTTCTCAAATCTCCCTTCAACATCAAATTCCGACAGTAGTATTCACTATTGTGACCATTGCAAAACATTTATGGATGACATTCTACATGATCGTATGTAGGATTCTATGTTCATTTCTCATAAGCAGTTGTTGACCTTTATGTGGATGGACTACATAATTTATTATGTACTGTAAGTGTAATGTAGTCTAAATATCCTTCATTTCATTTTGTGTAAAAGTGGACTTAAAAATAGCTAGGCTAGGTCTGGATGTAAATAAAATACTTTTGTGTCAACAACTGTATCAAAGATGTCAATATCTATCTAATAAGTGTCAATAATTATACTTTCTTGTAATTTTTCATTTATTAATCAATTAATGACCATTAAAGTGTATTTGAAAATATCTGACTCACCCAAGATGACATAGGAGTTCTTTAGAACTAGTAACAAAATGTAAAACATCTTAGTTACTGAAAATAAAGAATTGCAGGAGAGAAATGTAAAGAAAAGTGCTTAATGTGTCAATAACTATACAGTCTACCTATTTCTTTCTTTCGAAAATGTAATAATTCACAGTTTCCTATGCACTGCTGTCACAGAAGATTAAATGTTTTTTCTTCCTACTGAAAAATTTCATATTTTACACATAGGAGTTGTTGTAGGAACAACGACGACATGTATGGGCCGCTTTACACGGAATATGAATTTCTAAGGTTGTTACATATCTCACACGAAATATGAATTTCCTAGGTTGTCACGTATCTTACACAAAATATGATTTTCTTAAGCTGCTGCGTATTTTAGACGAAAGATGAATTTCTCAGGTTGTCACCAGAGGCGGCGGTACATAAGACGAAATAGGCTGCCGCCTAGGGCCTCGCGCCTCAAAAAGCCGTGCGACTACGAGTGTTTAAATTTTGATTTTCATTCAGATACCCTATGTTTCCTTTTATTTACGTGTTATTTCTTCTTCTGTTTCCACATTCTTATTTATTTTAATCCTTAAAATGGAATGTAGTAATATAATTGACTCCAGGTCTAGCTTTCAAAGTACAGTCAACAATGTATTCATTCATTCCTTCCTTCTAATTCGATCGGCTTTCTTGGAACTCGTATTTCCGTTTCTCCCGCCCTACGCGCAATTTCGATCAACAACAAGGAAATATTATGAATAATGACAAAACTGAAATATGATTATCACAAATTGTTAAATTACATTTGAAATGTTCAAAACACGTTATACAACGCCAATAAATGTATATTTTCTTGAAGTATGTAGTTTATAAATATTTCATTATTGATAATGAATATAAAATTACCTCACATTGTCACTCAATATAAATTCTAATGAGCCATATTTATGTTACAAGCAGTATCACAGTTAACATCTGACCGATAAGTAAGGTTCGTTCTTGTTACGGTAAACTTCCAGTGTTGTTTATTCAGTTATACTTTCCGAAGAGAGTTATCATTTTTTTTAAGGTTATCGTGTTATGTTTTCGTTGTATTGTCCGGGAGAAAACACGACAAAGATAGAAAATTCGAATCAGGCCATTTAAAAAGGCAAAAAAACGGGCGGCGACAGAGCATTTGAAGAAGCAGTTGTGCTGTTCAATGTTAAAATAGATTAATATCGTTGCAACAATGCCCGTAACTGAGCATTCTGGGAGAAGTGATGATTTGACCCTTCAAGAACCCCTCCTCCCAATTCTACAAATAAATGTGAGTATAATCAATTTAATTAAGCAATATAAACAGTAACATTGATGATGCTTCTTCTAATGAAAACGCTAATGCAGCAGGTTCAATTAGTGAAATATGCACTTTTGATAGCGCTGACCCTGGAAATTGGCCACATCCAATTCAGGACAAGAAAAAGCTCCAAATTGTCGAAAAACGACTCGTTAGAGAAGAAAATGCTGTGTTTCCATTGGACGTCAATAAGAGATACTTTTCACCTATCCATTATTTCAGGATTTTAAGCAATAAAGAAAAATAGGACAGACGTTGACTTGTATATTCTACATATCGAGATAGGGTATATTGTTTTGATTGCCGACTTTTTTCGACCTCAACGACAGCATTACTTCTCAGGGGTGTAACGACTGGAAAAACCTTAGTAGTCGTCTAAAATCCCATGAAAATAGTCCAGACTATTCAGATGTAATTCAAAATTTCAGTTCAGTGAAAAGTAGAGAAATGAAATGAATTTTAATTTCGTGTGCAAACATTTTAGTTAATTTCAAGAATATTAACCTAATAGATTATTGTGATTAATCGTCAGTGTGTAAGAAGATTTTTTGTAAGATTAAATATGAAGGCATGGTCAGAATTCAGTTCCATAATATAGTGAGTAGTTTAATATACTACTACTTCTGTTATTATTATTATTATTATTATTATTATTATATTGATACAGAGCCTTGAATACAGTTAGCATAGCCTAGGGCAGGGGTCGTCAGCACAGAGCACGCTGGGGCTAGCATCTCTTACCCGCGCAAAACGCAGTGCACTATAGTGCTCTCGTAGCTGCTAGCGGGTATGCTCTCTATTTCTCCCTGTTGGACGGCACTGCACACGGGACGGCACTGCGTACCCATTGCACATTTCATCGAGTGCTGACGACCACTGGCCTTGGGCATCGCAAATTCTAGCACCGCCACTGGTTGTCACTCATCTTACACGAAGGTAAATTTCTTAGATTGTCACGTGTCTTACACGAAAGATGAATTTCTTAGGTTGTTACGTGTTACGATCCTTTAGGATCATAACGAACAGCCATGACTCATCACCCGTGATAACTAATTCCAGAAATAGCAAGGACTCCCCATTAAAGACACTACGGGATAGCCTTGGAGACAGTGATGTGGGTTGGGTAGTGCCATTCTTAGGCAATTGTGAGTATATGCAAGACATAACAAAAGTCTAAACTAAACTAACATACTCTAACCTGTCACTGATTTGACCTTACGAAAATCCGCCTTTTCTCTGTGAAAAGCAGGCTTATGATCCGGGGCACTTTAGCAACCAATGTACGCACAACTTGACTATAGAGCTCCTTGAACAGTAGACAGACATACTGTGAATGTAAACAACAACGTCAATGTGCTTCGTTATATTCTACTGTTAATAGTGCAATCTAGTGATGATGGAAAATGAAGTAGGATAGGCCCTACATACCTCACAAGTTTCCATGTCCCTCGGCGACGTTGAAGGCGTTAGCGTTACAATGAACAACCATGTAAGCTTACATACTTGCAACTAGTTCGAAAAAAATGTTCATTATGAGTTGAAAATGCACTGTTATGGCCTGAGTTCGTTTCGTAGGGAGAGACAGAAGAATACTGTACCTCTGATCACGAACCGGATTATCCCATGACGCACAGGTAAACAAAACTCACCGCGCCACCTCACTCCATCTGTACTCCGTTGCACTCTAACTTCACTTCATTCTTAAGTTGTCTCGGATCCTAAGTCTGGTGATAAGTAAGGAAACGCACGGAAACGTGATGTATTTGCTGCCCCTCCCTGCCGCCTACCCCTTCATCTCGACGGAGAGATCCCGTCTGCCCGCATATCCACTTTCACAGCAACTGCCCATCCTTATTTCGATTCGAAATTGGTGTCAACACTCAATTTTTATTTTGTTTACAGCATAGGCCTATATATCCCAACTAGGAGAGAAATAAGTAAATATATTTTTACTTTAACGTGATAACGCAATTGGGTGCAACTAGCGCACAGTTCTGGTGATTTCGGAAGTGAAAATCCACCATTATACTACCTTATTACAGACGTGTACTGACAACATCACAAAACAAAGAATCATCAGCCTTTGTCCAGCGCTTGAAAATCCTGAACAGATTCGTTTAGACAAGGCATAACAAAAGCCTAACCTGTCACAGATTCGTACATGCGTGAGTATATCGTATAATAGAGTGAAACTTTCGTAATGTTACTAAAGTTATCCAAAGTTATGTTGGTATGACTGAGGAGAGAGCTCTAAACACTTGAAGGTGTATAAGAGGAGTACGAATTATGTAAAACTCCAAAGCAAACACAGCCAAATGTTAAACGTCTCCGCAAAAGAGAACTGTTAGGACTCTATCTGCCACAAATTAATGAGAATAAAGTAACGAAAATTTCTACATTACATTTCCTCAAGTTAATTTTTCCACCAATGTTATTGTTAACAATTTTTAACTTAGGAGTAAGACAAATTTTTACTGAACAAGTAAAAACTGCTTTACTGTGTTAATATTATGGTAAATTATCTGGCTGACTAGTTTTGAAGTTTCGACGTGATGTGCGTCATTCACCGAAGTCTAGGCTCTTATTTGTACAGTGATTATACAAATGTTGAAAGAGTGTATCCAAGAATGAACACACATTTTTAGTTTTGTTGAGGTGTCTCTTCACGTTGTATTATATATTTAATAACTTAAAAAAAATGATAATAGTCTAATACAATGTTCAATGCTCTCTCGATTTTATTGCAGGCTTCTAGTTCTAAAAAAAGCCTGGATGAAATGGAAAGATAGGTAAGTAAAATTTCTTCGGTCAGGGTTACGTTAATATTAAAGGAAACATTTGAGTACATCGGAAGAGTTTGTAACTTCGATTCTGCTACGCATCACATACGAAAGAAAAAAAGTAGACCCTACTTAAATAATTGAAAATAACCTCAAAATTGTAGCACATTACTCTTGAGACAAGATGTGAATATTGAAACACTATAAATCCAACCAACCTACCTTATCTTATATACCTTCGTTTTTAAAATACCCGACCGATCATTTTCTCTGACATTTTCACACGCAATGATCACGTAACCCGACGAAAGCACTCCTTTTTCGGTCCAGAGTAAATCTGTGCACCTACTACCAAAAATAATTTCTGCAAGACATACCAAAACCTAAACAAACCAGACCTGACCTGTCACTGATTCTAGATCTTACAAACCTCGATTTCTACTATTCATTCATTCAACGTTTTCTGCCCTAGGGCAGGTTCTTCATTGCAAATCCATCATTCTCCAATCTTCCTTCTTTTTCACCTTGCTCTTAGTCTCCGCACACGATCCATATATCTTAATGTTGGTTGTCATCTGATGTCTTTTTCTGCTCCGAAATTTTTTTTTTCCTGTCCACTATTCCTACGAGTGCATCCTTCAGTAGGCAGTTTCTTCTTAGCCAGTGATCCTGCTAATAAAAGCGTATATGCAAGGCATATAAAAACCTGAAGAAATCAACTCTAACCTGTCACTGATTCTCGACCTTACGAAAACTCGGTATCTGTCTGTCTGTCCGTCCGTCCGTCTGTCCGTGCCTGCCTATCTAGCTACCTAGCTACCTACCTACCTACCTCCTATGCAAGGCATACCAGAAGTCTGAATTAACAAAATCTAACCTGTCAATGATCCTAGATCTTACTAAAATTCGCTTATGTATTTTTCCAGGTATTGTAGATTTGTAAAGTTATATCATCTCTGTTTCATTTCATCATGAAATAACACAACAATCAATCGTCAGTCCAATACGTAGTGCGACGTTTCAATGAGTTGACATAATTGGTCAGGTAACTGTTTTGAGGAATCGGATGAGATTATATTTTAAATTAGAGAAAAGCCAAAAATCTGGAGACTTTACATACCCTCGCAATATTAGGCAAGATGTTAGCTGATAAGATAGAGGTGGAGAACCATGGTTGTAAGCACATGAGTGTTATAAATATCTATTTGTGATTGTAAGGTTTCGATTAAACATTATCCGTAAGCTATATTTTATTTAATATCGATCTCAACTACACAGGTCGAAATTCAACGTGAACAGGCGAGTCATATTCTGCAACGAAACGGATAAAATCACAAAAATGAAATATGAACAAAACATTTTTATTGCTTCATCGCCACTTCTTCATAAATAATTGCGCTCAAACCGGGGTTGACGTTATTTTATGGACATTATCATGACGGATAACATACTGTAATTACCAGCCACCGCCGTAGCTCAATCGGCTAACGCTTGTCTGCCGATCGGGATTGCTCTCGGGAGCTGGTTCGATCTCCGCTTGGGCTGATTACCTGATTGGTTTTTTCCGAGGTTTTTCCCAACCTTAAAGCGAATCCTCGGCCTCATCTTGCTATCATCACTCCTATCGACGCTAAATAATCTAGTAGTTGATACAGCGTTGTTAAATAACCAAGTAAAAAGAATCATAATTACTCATTTGAGTCACTTGAAAATTCTCTGGGGAAAAGTCTGTTTCGTCTTTACAACGATTATGCGAAGACCGCTTCCACAGTCCGGAAGTTCTGGACAACTGGGTACAGTGCCAACTCGATAAAGCAGCCTTGAATGTAGCGGAAAGGATAATGAAAAGTTTGCTCGGGTGTGCATCCAAGGTTCGAATGGGGCAGAGTCTGCGCCCTATATTGTCCTCGCTCGATTATGAAAATCCAGCAGCGTTGTTCCTCTCGAATCGATATCACGCGAGTTCTATTATAAAACACTACCGCAGCGATGCATACGAACTGGAGAAGCTAGGGATCGCAGTCACACAAGATCTCATAACAATGACGCACTTGTCTTCAATCGAGGCTGCCTGGGTTCGATCTCCGGCCAGGGCGTGATGGCTTTTGTTGCCGCACTCCCATTTCCCTCACACTCCATCTTCCTTCATTTCATTTTATCATTTGCAGTAATTATAAATAGGCTGGGGAAAAATCTTCGGGGATAGTGCCAGTTGTTTAAAAGGCTGATTAGAAGGGATGAGCTTTGGGCTCTGTGACTTATCAGGGGATCGTCTGAGGATGGGATCTGGAACTGTTGGGGCTGAGGCAGGATGACTCACCTGTCAGCATCGGATTCACGCATGCAATATGGTCACCTGTCTTGGACACATATCGCAGATAATCTATAGGGCGCAGAATGGGCCAAAGTAATTTCAAGTGCAAGGTCCATGCTCTTGCAAACCAAGCCAAGGTATTGAACAAAAAATAGTTAATTGTACATAAAAGGAATAGATAAAACTTTTATTCTCTTTTGTGGTACAGTTTTTTTTTTTTAATTTTCCTCTTTTATTTTTCACCCCCCTAGAGGTAAACAATTTATATGTCATCGTTAGCGGAAGAGGAGATGTTACTAAGGCATATGTTAGTGACGCTAAATTACAGCTGTGAGCAATTTGTGATGAAGATAAATGCAAACAAGACGAAGACCGTGTTTATCAGAAGAAAGAAGGTAAACGTGCGAATTCGAAATGAGACAGTAGAACTGCTTCAAATACTCGTATAATTAGTAGGGAGCGGATTTTTATGTGCTAAAAAATTTAAATATATTTATTTTTTATGTGCTGAAAAGTACGAAAATATTTGCTAAAAATAATTTTTTTTAATATGACAAAAATACCTTACTTAGCTTGAAAAAAAAAGTTACTAGGTACTCACCAACCACACTTGAGTGCTAGTAGTTGGCCGAGAATTGCAGTGAACAACAAAGGTCATCTCCAAATTCTCCATCACAAATGCATGCCGATTATCTCTGAACAACAACTTATACTGTCAAAACGATCTTTCCACACCACAGGACGTCAGATGTGCACATTTAAAGAGAGGAATGTCACAAACACATACACCGTCAATTTCACCTACAGGCACATCCTCCAATACTTGAGCAAATTCACACATTTTTTTATATCCATTGTTTTTCCCAAACACATTCTGGAATTTGTCCCTTAGTAATTGTGGTTCTGAACCTGGTAGCGAGTCTAGTTTAATTTCCACGGCACGCACCTCCCTGTTTCAGACAACAGGTTTTTGGATGTTTCGAGTTTTTTTTATGGTGTCACACAAAAAGATTAAATTTGCTAATAGGAAAGCCAAATCGTTTTTTAAATAACCATCTTTCAGTGTATCTTGAAGGATATCGATTGACGAAGCCCGATAACAGGGAATAACAACAAGATAATATATATTGCCTTACTTGATAGACATGAGCGAGAGGCAAGAGATTTGTTTAAATTAAATAATGTTCATACCCAGCTCTTATCTGTCGTGTTTCACAAACAAAGCGTGGAATGAAATCATCTTCAGCAACAATAAACATTCGTAATTTTGCGTTACAAGATCTCTCCTCCTTGTCCATGTTAATTTATTCTCTAATAACAACACTGATATGCTGCCTAGCAGTTCTCAGAACTTGAGGCGATACTATTACGAAAATGGATCACGGATACACCACACAGCGCTTAGAAACACGAAGCAACCAAGAATTCTTAAAAAAAAGACTTCTGAGTGATATAATTGATTTAGTTTTAAAATATCTAAAAGTTCTTGTAAAAAATTATTTAAGTAAAAAAAAAACACCAAGATTTATGTGTTTATAACAGATTTCCTGAAAATATGTATTTACATATTTTTTTTGTGAAAATATGTGTTTTTATGTGAAATAAAATTCGAGTCTTAAACTTGAAACTTCATGTTCGGAATTTTTAACTTTGTTAATTGTGTTTTATCACACGCAAAAAGAATATTTAATTACATAGGAATCCACTCCTTAATAATTAGTAGCATAAGCTGCTGTCAGGAATTCAAAAAGGAGGATAACAATGGCAAAGGAAGCGTTTAATAGAAACTGGAGCATCTCTTGCAGACTTCTGGAAAAATAACTAAGGAAGAGACTGGTGAAGTGCTTTGTATGAAATGTGGCATTATATGAGTGCAGAAACATGGACATTACGACTAAATGAAAAGAAACAACTAGAAGCATTTGAAATGTGGATATGGAGAGGAATGGAGCGTGTGAAATGGACAAAATAAATTAAGCTGTACTAGAAAGAGTGGGAGAAGAAAGAAAAATGCTGAAACTGATCAGGAAGAGAGAAAGAAATTGGCCGGATCGCTGGCTAAGAAGAAATTGCCTACTGAAGGGTACACTGGAAGAAATGGTGAACGGGAAAAAAGTTCCGGACAGATGAAGATATCAGACGCTAGACAACATTAACTTGTATGACTCACATGCGGAGACTAAGAGGAAGGCAGAAAATAGGGAAGATTGGAGAATGCTGGGTCGCAGTGAAAGATCTTCCCTTGGACAGAAAACTATGAATGAATGAAATGGAGGTGGATGTTAATGTTCTTTTTGAGGAGGAACATTAAGCATTCCTAAGATCTTCATTTCAGGAAGCCTTTTTGTGCACCCCTGAGGGAATGAATTGTATGCCAATTGTACCGCCCAACTACACTGGCTCCAACATCTGCCACGCCAAATCCGTATATCATACGGCTATTGCAGTGGTGTTCTTCAGAAATCTAAACAGATTTAGGCCTACTTGAATTCTCATTTTGCGATCAATCAAGAAATAACCTTGGGCACACCGGTGGCTCTTATAAAGTTCTGTGATTATCATCTATTTATCTTTGAACTAAGAGAGAGGAATATCCACCTCGCCTGACGATGAATTCGAAGTCACATAAATGCGAGTGATGCCCAATTTTTTTCGGGGAGTACATGATAATGAAAGAGGAATTGTGGAGTGTCAGTGGAATGACGAGGAGAAAACTGGAGAAGTAAGAGGAAAACCACCGACATTTGAACTCGAGTCTGCGGCCGTCGGTACTTAAGCCAGCGCTGTGCTAATTGAGTTGCAAAAGTGGCAGCCTTTCCTAAAGGCTCCTCTTAAAACAAATAATGTAAAATGTAAATCAATAAAATGCATTCTGTTGCACAGAGCGCGTTCCAGATGGGACTCGTATACGGGATGTCCGTGGTTCGATTCCCGAACCGACCAACCTGACTGGTTTTTCCGTGGGTTTCCACAGTTACTTACGCAAATGCTGGGTTGGAATTTTCGTTGCCACGGTCCATGTCCCTTCCCCTCCCGTGTAGAAAAATAATTTAGATCTCTTATCATTCATCTTCTTCATCTCATTTCATAGACATATTTCGGTCAAGACGCATGTCTTCGTCCGCTACGAGGGGGGGCGTCCTCTCCGCAACCGTCCCTGGGTTCCCAGCCTTCCGAAAGATCTCTGCCAGGATTAATTCCTTAAGAACACTTTCAAGGGCATTTTGACACCTTGAAATCAATCCTGTGCTGCTTGGTCACCTTGGCGCTATGAACTTAGGGCAGGGGAGTAGGGAGCCCCCATTGGGTGAGCGGGTGAGGGGTCACATGCGACTGGTGGGCTGGTACACCTCACCCCTCATACATCCCATAAAATTTCGGGGTGCACAATAGGCCTCAGTATGGCCGATGTGCAAAGGGTCGTCCCTGATCCTAGCCATCGTTACCTAACCTAACCTAACCTGCATAAAGCACTTAGTACGTTGAAATGTTGATGTAGGTTTTTCTTATTGCTAGCTTGTAATTTCTCGCCGTAAAGTAGCTTAGTGTATAGACAAACAATTTGAGGTTCTTGATAGTGAAGAAACAAATTGCACCTGTCAAATATGGCGAACTTTCATCTTCCTAGAATACATTCCGAAATACGTGTTTATCATGTTTAGGAACTGAATATAGTGGCAATTATAGTGCTTATTTTAACCCTGTGATGCCATGTTAAATTGCGGGGAAGGTGAATTGTAGAAAATACTGGTCGCGATAAAGTTTAAACTATTTCGGTTTGTTTTTCCTGGGAAAAGCCAAATGACATCTATTGATTACATTTCAGAGTTAAAGTATCACTGTTTTTAGTGCGAGACCTTTTCCTCGAATTGACAAATTATGGAAGATATTAATTTTGGCTTGATAACCCTAATTTCCATATCGTTACGAAGTCGAGGCAGGGCTACGCGCAATTATGGTCTTGGATGGTATTGTGGTTGCCAAGTTTGCAAATAGATACAAAATTAGCGGATTAAAATATATTCGATGAATTTTTAAGAGAAGATGAAGAGCCTTGCCAAGTCTGTCTTTGAAATGGAAGTAAAACCAGAGGAACCATGTTATAGTCTTAAGACATGTAGGCTAAAAGAAACCTACTATGAAAAATTACTAGGCAGATGTTTCTCGTACCACAAAATTCCCTTCTTTGCGGACGGACGTATTTTTTAGCCAACTTGTTGAGTGAGACAGCAAAAACGTCTCGTAAGACTGCTGACACTTCTGTTGACAAGTCAGGAAAACAGAAATAATGAGGCACATTAGATCTTTAAAGGCACCCGTTACAAGGGTTTAAAAGAAGATAATGTTAAAAGTGGTATATATTTAAATTTTCCTTTTGTCGGAGATTAAGAATTTCACCTTGCAAGTACTCCCACTTTTAGTCGAATATATATGTACAAATTAAAAGCCACTTAATCTTTAAAAAGATTGTAATGGTTTCTTCTAATCAGCGGAATTCGATTCCGGAAAGACAATGGCTGTAAAATGCATTCCTTCTTGATACTTCAAGTAACCATGGCGTATTGAGTAGTTGGTTCTTAATCGAAATTATCGCGTTCCCATTATTATCATTAAGGAAGACTGTTGTACTTTCCATATCTTATTTTTTTAATTTTGGAAAATGAAAATTTTAAAAAGAAAAAAACGCCTGAATTAATTATTTATTGAAGATTCCTTTACAACTTTCTGCAGGAATTTTCTTGTTTTACAGATCTATTAACGATGCAAAAATTAAAATTAAGGGATATGTAAAGTGTTCCATGGTACAACAGGTGCGTGTAACTTGAATCATAGCCTACCCTCTTGTAGCTTGAAACATTGGAACACAGGGAATATAGGTGGAAATATAGTTGTAAAAAGAATAATTAAAAAAATGTATTTGTCATCATTTGCAGGATTCTCTGTTTGAGATTTTAATTCCTGGAGGAGCCATAACTGCTTCAACAGCAAACATATAATGAAGAAAGAAATATTAACTTTTGATACCAACAAAAATTGTCTTGTCCTCAGAACTCACATTTTGTAATAAATCAAACCGAAACTATGACCAGAGCTACCTAGCGAATTTCTCAACAATCTACTTTAGTTTGAAACGGCTAGGTACGAGCAAAAATCAGAGACAAAAGAATGATCCAAGGTACACTATGCTCAAGGTACAACAGATTCCCCTAATCTTATTTTCAGCGGAAGTCGAGTGAGTTCGACGTTTTGTATAGTCTATAGACTAAGTTGAGTTTTTGACTTAATTCTTACATTTCGATACACATAGGAGGGTCAGCGCGGCGCCAGCGGTGTCAAACTTTCGCCTACGTATGTTCACAATGTTCTTCACCTACTTCGATTAGAGTAGTGGACCATACATTACTTGAAAGACAAGAAATGTGCGTATACGTTAAAAAAAATAATAATAGAAAAATCTTGGAAACTACCAAAATGGCGGCCATGTCAAATTCAACTAGCCTATAGTTTTCACTCTCACCTTCTAAAATATTTATTATCTCGTAAACCACTTCTAACGAATAATTACTCTTTAGGAAGTTCTAATGATGCCTAACAATATGTAAAATGAAGTTTGTTAAGAAATAAAAAAAAAGTAATTTAAAAATAAATATTTAATAAAACTTCATCTCAACAGTTTCACGATGCCGAGATTAACTGCGTCACAAATACCCAATATTTACTTATAATTGAATCATTCACCCGAACAACGTCATAGCAAACACTTTTGTTGAATATGAATTAAAGATGGAATTACGTTATGTCTGTCTTCCTGTTTGCAGTGGGAAACTTCGATTTTGCCTAAATCAACAGTTGGGACCATTACAGATATTTGATATTACTGTTTAGTCCAGTCCTGGGCACTATTGTCTCGATTGAGTCATTGCAGACCACCCCCTAACTCCCCACTCTACCTTCCACCTTCCACTGAGACAGTTACGTTTTGGTGCGGTACTAGCGGACATGAAAGCCAATGACGGATTTTACGAACTTTGGCTCTCAGTGGTTGCCTAAAATCCACCACTGATGCACAGAGCCTTACTCTGAATTTGTTTATAAGGCGGTGTATGCGAAAAGGACCTGGGCAGGGTTTCTGCGTCCCTTCCACTTCCTCTCTTATGCCCAGGGCTGGTTTAATAATTGAACTCTATGCTTCGCAACTGGAACGGACTCTAGCGATTTTACATACGGCAGGGGCTGAAGCAGACAAGAAAGGAGATACTGAAGTATCTCTGTCTTTGTCTGCAGCATGTCGTCCTGTGGAGTTTGTCTGTGTGGTCTTGTACGAACTTAAGTTTACGTTCTCCGATTTAGGCTATTTTTTGCCGCTAAATGAAGCTCAACTACTTAAATTTGAAGAATGGTGACTTCGTGCATAGCATTTGGCTGCAACAACTTGCAAGATAAAAGAATTAAACGATAATTCTACTAGTCAAGTCTTCCTTCAGTAGGCAGTTTCTTCTCAACCAGTGACCCACCACTTCCTTTTCCTCTTCCTGATCAGTTTCAGCATCATTCTTTCTTCACTCACTCTTTCCAACGCAATTTCATTTCTTATTCTGTCTGTCCACTTCACATGTTCCATTCTTCTCCATATCCACATTTCAAATGCTTCTATTCGCTTCTCTTCACTTCGTCGTAATGCCCATGTTTCTGCTCCATACAATGCCACACTCCATACAAAGCACTTCACTAGTCTATTTCTTAGTTCTTTTTCCAGAGGTCCATAGAAGATGTTTTTTTATATTAAAAGCTTCATTGGCCATTGCTAATCCTTCTTCTGACTTCCTGGCAGTAGCTCATGTTACTGCTTATAGTACACCCCAAGTATTTGAAGCTGTCCACTTGGTCTACTGCCTCATTTAGAATTCGCAGGTTTATCTTCTGTATTTTTCTTCCTATGACCATGTTCTTACAAGGAGAGGACACGCTCTGTATATCACCGAATGAAATAAGATTGTGTGAGATGAAAGTACAAGAAGTACTGTTTAAAATCATACCTGGTATGGGTGGCCAATGACACCTCGTTTTGGAAATATTGGCTACTGTTTGTGACATGCTTCCTTTAGGTGCCTAATAGGAAAGTATTACACTGTGTAAAAGCGTAGCTCATATGGTTGGGTGCTGAGTTGTTATCCAGGCGACCTAGGATCGAATCTCAACTGGTCCAATATATATTTTTTCTTTTAATAATGTATTGAACGCTTCATCATGTTTTAAACAATTTACTAATAAACTAACATTGTATTGTAAAGGATAAACAAGGAAATATTGCTCACGTAGGCAGGTCACTGTTGTCTGTTCTGTTTCTATTCCAATTCATTTTGTACATGATTCATTATGATAAATGTCATAAAAACACACAAAACACATATTTCCTGCACCATGCATAGCAAATGAAAGAAGGTTGTCCACTGTCACACACATTTTTCCGCACTTCTGCTGCGAAACAGACATTCTTCGCATTCACAAACATTTCTCGTTCGTTTATTAATTTTGATCCATACCAGCATATTTCAACATGGCTTTGAATATAGGAGCTGACAACTGAAAGTGAATTAAGGAGTGAATTTTGAGGGCATCCTCCCTTGAAGCAATTTGTCGTGCAGTTTGTAAAAGTAAAGAGCTATTTTGCAAATATTTGATAATAGTCTTCACCTGTCTAAAAAAATAAACATCACAGGACTGGCGTAATCCAGTACATTTGGTTGAAATCACTTTAAGGTTGCACGTTACTTCATTTTCTTCATTTGTAAATATTTCATCATGGAAAGAAGGGTTTACCTGCCCTTCCCACGAGTCCAGAATTAGAAAAAATGGCTGCTCTTTCACATATGTCTTTATTACTTTCTCCAGGTATTGCTTATGGAGTTGAGATGTCAGCTTTCCTGATGAAGAACATGTTACACATATATTTCCGAATTTAGAAGTGAGTTCATCTACTTGACGTTGCACTCTTGGGCCAAATTGTCCTTTTGGTTCTAATAATAATAAATGTAATAATAATAATAATAATAATAATAATAATAATATCAAGTTTGAAAAAAGTGAAAAGGCATTAGGATTTGAACGGGGGTTGCCTGGATGACAACTCACCATCCAACCATATGA
Organism: Periplaneta americana; assembly: GCF_040183065.1. NCBI lineage: Eukaryota > Metazoa > Arthropoda > Insecta > Blattodea > Blattidae > Periplaneta > Periplaneta americana. The sequence goes on along the minus strand of NC_091124.1, from coordinate 141,426,646 downwards.
GCTACGCTGTTACATAATCCAATGCTTCCCTATTGGGCACCTAACGGAAGTATGTCACATACAATAGCCAATATTTCCAAAACGAGGGGTCATTGGCCACCCATACCAGGTATGACTTTTCATCTCACACAATCTTATTTAATTCGGTGATATACAGAGCGTGTCCTCTCCTTGTTAGTCTTATTTGCATTTGTCTTCATCCCATACTGTTCACAGCTGTCATTTAGCTCCAGTAACATATCTTTTAGTATCATTTCCTCTTCTGCTAACAACGCCATATCATCAGCAAATCTTATGCTCTTTATCTTCTTCCTTCTACTATCACTCCTCCCATGTTCTGAAAACAGTTCTTTACTAAATCCTCCAATTAGATGTTGAACTAGGTAGGTGATAAAGGACATCCTTAACGTACTCCTCTCCCAATTTCATCGGCGTAGGTTAAGCTGTAGCGCGTTTGCCTGCTGATCCAGAGTTGAGCCAAGTCGATTTCCGCTTAGGCTATTTACCTGGTTGAGTGTTTTCTGAGTGTTTTCTCAACCGTAAGGCGAATAACAGGTAATCTATGGTGAGTCTTCGGTCTCATCTCGCCAAATACCATCTGTCTATACCAACTCCATCGACGCTAAATAATCCAGTAGTTGATACAGCGTCATTAAAGAACCAGGTAAAGAAAGCATAAACATTGTGTTCTGAGTATATTTTTGTTACCATTTTCAGAAGCAAAAAATTCATGGCATGATTGGTATCAGTTGCACTTTAAAATAAATTATATCGGCAAATAAATTAATATATTAATGGATGCTAATATAAATAGTAATATCACACTTTTTTTCTCAAGTGTTAGAGTTGTTTATTAAGGTTTCGAAAAAGTTGAAAATGATAGAGATTGAAATAGGCCTACCCTCTGAAACGTTAGAAAGGTAATGAAGCTATTAAGCTGTAAATGAGTAGAATTATATATATATATATATATATATATATATATATATATATATATATATATATATAAAACACAATACGTAATAAGATAATTTTGACTGCATAAGGTTAAATGAGGGTCAATGACTTCAAAATTCCTTTCGATATAAAGCGAAAACTCTTATTATGAATCAGGTTAGAGATTTCCAAGCTTTTAAACAAAGTTAATAACTTTAAAATTCCATTTTATTCACATCTATCGACATCAGCGCAGTAGGAACTATGTGAAAGACAACATAGCAATACTTCGCTATTGCGGGTTGCATACTTTTCTGCCGGCCTCACCTAGTAGCGCTTGGAAGCCGTTCCAGTTGTGAAGCATAGAGTTCAGTGTGTTTAATAGAACAACCTTATTATTTTTTCAATTTTTTTTTACTCATTTGTAAAAGAGCCATTACTGATTTATCACTACTAAGGTAGTAGGCGAAAGCGTAGTAGGCTATATGTTGAACGTTACTTAGCTCAACACAGATTTAATAATATCGTCAACAACTCCACCATCAGTACCATCACCATTACCATCATTAGCATTACCATTACCACTACCATCCCCACCATTACTACCATCATTATTACAGTGCCATCGTTAACATCACCACCACCATTCTCACAGCTCCATCACTATCGAGGTTACCACCACCACCACCACCACCACCACCACCACCACCGCCAATTTGCAATGAGCAAGCCCAAAAACTAGCAAATTTGTAGGAACTCTGTCATGTGGCTGACTTGGCAGAATGTCACCGCTTGAGAGAACGTAACATACAAAAGACAATGTACGCATATCTAGCTCTTTTGCAGGCGTTTAATCACTTATTTTTTACGTAGAATTATGTGTTTCTCCTCACTAAGTGTGGGAATTTACTAGCAGATCAAAATGCAAACCTCCCTAGTTCTCCTTCTATTCCTCTTGTTCTCCTTGTATCTCCTTGTTCTCGTTGTATTCCCCTTGTTCTTCTTGTATTTACATGTTCTCCTTGTATTCACCTGTTCTCCTTGTATTCCTCCTGTTCTCCTTGTATTCCGATTGTTCTTCTTGTATCCCTCTTGTTCTTTATGTATTATCATTGTTCTTCTCGTATTCCCCTTGTTCTCCTTGTATTCACTTATCCTTATATTCCTACTGTTCTTCTTGTATCTCTCTTGTTCTTCGTGTATTAACCTTGTTCTTCTTGTATTCCCCTTGTTCTTCTTGTATTCCCCTTGTTCTCTTTATATTTATCCTTTTCTCCTTGTATTCCGATTGTTCTTCTTGTATTCTTCTTCTTCTTCTTCATATATTCTCCGTCTTATTGTATTCCTCTTGTTCTCCTTGTATTTTCCTTGTTCTTCTTGTATTCCTCTTGTTCTGCTAGTATTGTCGTTATACATGTATTCCGCTTGTTCTCCTTGTATTTTAATTTTCTCTTTGTACTTTCCATGTGCTCCTTGAATTCCTCTTATTCTCTCTGTATCTTGTTCTTCTCCTTCCACCCACTGTTCGTCAACCCTTCTACGTAAAGATATGTAGTGTAGTAAAACTATGCACCTGTCGATAGGTGATTGTATACCCACGTAGTTCTACGTATATATATATATATATATATATATATATATATATATATATATATATACACACAGCATAGTAAAGCTGCCACAAATAGAACCCAGGCCCATGCAGCATAACATTTCTAAATAAGTGTCTATTAATAAGTCGTATTTGAAGATTTTGTAGTTTCTCTCATACTGCGTGTCGATCCTTTCTGGTTGTAAGTTTTGGACCAAGTGGGAAGTTCGGCCCTCGTGATGATGAGACTGAATGTCGTTTTCTGAGAACTATATTTGCAAGAAACTATCAGTATAAGCAGTACAAACGTAGTTCGTCCTCGTGAGAGTAGGGATGTAGATGCCGTAAACGCCAATAATGACCCCAAGAGGATCAACATAGCTTGTAAGTACAAGTGACAACCACATCTGAATCCATGCCTGCAGACAGCCTATTGAAGGTAAACTTCGTAATGGATTGAATTAAAGTCACAAATCCAAGCAAATAGGTATTGTTAACATTTTCTCGTGAAATAAAAAATTATAGGAATAAATGGTCTTGTGACTTTGTGTCATGCTATTACAGAAGATTATTTTTGTATTTTTTTATTTCTTAAAATAATCGAAAGAGAACGTTTGGACATCCCAAAATACTCTACGAATTATATTCAACGCTTCTCGTCATGCACAATAATTTATGTGTATGTATTTATTCGCACTGAAAATGGGTATATACCCGGTGGTAGTGGTAACTAATTAGGGCTACACTCAATAATGACAATTAATAATAAATTTATACTACTACTACTACTACTACTACTAGACTAATAATAATAATAATAATAATAATAATAATAATAATAAAAGGGAGTATCCTAAATTAAATGAAGCACGAACACTTAAAATAAGATTTAAAGTAAATCTAATTTGTATCTTAACCCTAGGTTCGAACTAAAACCCACGAGTATGATATGTTCATACCTGCACAAATACCTTTCAGCACTACACTCATTTCGCTGACAACTCACTCACTGCACTGGAACTACAACACATTTCACTGATTTTATCCTGACTTCACTAGCACTTCAAAAACATTTCAATGTTCAAATACTTTGCACTGCCACTATAAACTATAAAGCTTCACAGACAAGCACACTTCACTGACACAACACCCTTCACTGACACAACACACTTCTTCACTAATACAACACTTCAATAACAAAATATCAATTACACCCTTTAAATAGTGTGTATAATATACTACCGTCTATTAGTAAAGTCATTAAGCCTATTTTTAAATACATTTTTGGTTATTGGTAAAGCCTTTATTAAGTTTGCAGGTAAAGCATTCCAGTCCCTGATAGTACGATTGAGAAAAGAAAACTTTCCAGTGTCCTTCCTCTGTCTTCTTTCCCTCAATTTATATGAGTGGTCGTTCCTTGAAGAGTAATTATGAATTCTTATCGCTAATTTGAATAACTTCTATAGCTGAATCAATGATAATGATGACAATAAAAATAATGATAATGAGATGATGATAATAATAATAATAATAATAATAATAATAATAATAATAATAGTAATAGTAATAGTAATAATAATACTAAGTTATGAGTTAGGTCACTTGTAGGCCTGTTCCGACCTCACTTCAGGTTTCAGTACAGTCTCTTCACAGGTCTCGTCTTGTTCATATTAGTTAATAATTTTTTTTATCTTGGACAGTCTATTCCTTGCCGTTCTGTCTAAGTGCTATAACTATTCTATTTGTGTGATTTACATTTTTTTTTCCAAGACTGGTATTATTTTCAATTCTTATGCTATTTTGGCGTTAGTTTTGTAGTCTGATCAAGATTAACATGGTCATAGGGAGAAAAATAAAGAAGGTAAACTTGCAAATTCTAAATGAGGCAGTGGAATAAGTGGATAACTTCAAATACTTGGGATGTAGGCCTACTATAAGCAATAACATGAGCTCCTGCCAAGAAGTCAAAAGGAGAAAAGCAATGGCATAAGAAACTTAGAAAAAGGAGCATCTTCTTCGGACCTCTGGAAAAAGAACTAAGGAAGAGACTAGTGAAGTACTTTTTGTGAAGCATGGCATTGTATAGGGAGGAATCATGGACATTACGACGAAGTGAAGGGAAACGACTAGAAGCATTTTAAGTGTGAATATGGAGAAGGGTGGAGCGTGTGAAATGGGCAGACAGAATAAGAAATGAAGCTATGTTGGAAAGAGTGGATGAAGAAAAAATGATGCTGAAACTGGTCAGAAAGAGAAAAAGGAATTGCTTGGGTCACTGGCTGAGAAGAAACTGCCTACTGAAGGATGCACTGGAAAAAATTGTGAACAAGAGAAAAGTTTGGGTCAGAAGAAGATATCAGATGATAGGCGACATTAAGATATATGGATCAAAGAGGAAGGCGAAAATAGGAAATCTTGGAGAAAGCTGGGTTTGCAGTAAAAGACCTGCTCTTGGGCAGAACACTATGAATAAGTAAATGAATGAATGAATTTTTGTGTTATAGTTGTGTTAATGGTGTTTATCACAGTCTAATATATACAGTCGCGCAACTTCAACACTTTTTTTGCCAACATTCACGACAATAGCGCTCAAGCGGCAGGCAAGGCACTGGTCATAGGGTTGATACAGCCAGCACGTGCTTTAAAGGTATGCGAGATGTTATAATAACGTTTTAATCATGCGTCGGAATAAAGGCAATGTGTGCAATGACGAAAATTGCAGTAACAAGTTTAAATCTCCGAATTTGTCGTTCTTCGGATTCCCTAAAGACCAAGAAAAATCATAACTCAGCCATAACCTATAATCCACGCTGTAGGTAGCCTACGTATTGTGTTCTATAAAACATTTATTAGTTATCAGTTACCTATTTGTATGTCAGGAAGGAGAGTTTAAATAAAAACAAAGTAAATACCTGTTACAGTATATTATTGTTTTGCAGAGATCATGTGTAAATGTGTAACCATTCCGATTTTGACAATGTATCTACAGTTTTTAATGCAAGTAATTCCATAACTTTTGTATTCGTGTTTTTTTTTCTTTATATTTTTCAAAAGTTGAATGTTATATTGCATCAAGTAGGGATTATGGTGTTAATTTTTTCAAGAATTCATGGCGTATTATAATTCTTTTGCAAAATATTCACTTCTTGAATAAATCCAGACTGTGTCGATAAATTTCTTATGTGTTGGTGTAGATTCATGTGGCAGACGTATTAAGTTCTCAAGAAATAAAAGAGCCTTTTTAAATTTAATATAAAAAGCAATCTTTTCTGTAATAATTTGCATAACTGTTATTGGTGTTGATTTTACATTACCAGTGATTATTTGGGCCGTTCAGAGCAGAAGTGGTATAAGTCAAAATTAGGTAATGAGGTTTAAAGTAAAAATTCTGTAAAATACGGCGCAAAGTAGCAATTACTATATCCTTCGTGCTATTCACTGACTACTAATAGTTTAAATAAATTCAATATTAACTACTACTTTGCGCTGTATTTTACAGAATGTTTACTTTAACCCTCATTACCCATTTTTGACTTACACCACTTCTGCTCTGAAAATAAAATTATGCCTACATTTTCTGAGTTAATTGAAGTTACAATTTTTTCAACAAAGTTGTGTATTCATTTGTTCTCACTTACGTCATAATAACAGTAAGTGCATGTAAATTACGTATTATATAGGTAGGGTAAGTTAAAATTAAGCTTATGCGTGATAACTGGAAATTAATGTAAAATGCGGTAAACTTTCTATAAAAATTTAAACCATAATATCAGCACTATTAGCGACTCAAAATAATAATAAAAAAATTGAAAAATAATGAACTTCATAAATCAATGTCTGTCAAATTAAGGTTTAAATCTTCCCCTTTTTCAGTTTTAAGTTTACCTCAGCGGCCGAGTTTACCCCAATTTGCGGTATGGAAAATAGTTAATTTCTCAGGTAATAGGGAGAGGAGTTCACCACGCGATGTACCCTACGAGATATGCCCTACAATTTTGACTCTTCTCACAGGAAATATAGAGTTCCAATGGTTTATAATATATTTAGGAATGAATTGAATTAACCGTCCACGTACAAACAATTATATTATTTCAAACCATGATACGTGATCAGGGCCATGATTCAGTTGTAAGGAGCAGAAAGAATTACGTTTATTCCCAGCTTCTGAAACTTGTAGATTAACTGCGTGTGAAATTCTTCCAGGATTCTAAAGTAGAATTAGTAAGAACCATATACACTTATTGTATAGCATAAAAATATAAAATAAATTACGCAAAACCCGTTTTCTGATGTGTTATCATATGTCGTGTGCACACTTTTAACTTGCCTGCCGCTAGAGGGCTACTGTCGCGCCAGCTGTCAAATGTTGGCATATTTTATACGTATGAGTTGCGTGACTGTATCTATTAGACTGTGGTGTTTATTATGAAAAGTAGGAAGGTAAACAAGATTATATTATTCTAGCAATTCTTTCAGGTTTCGTTTAAATGTGTGTGTTATTCTGAGCGTAACGAAGTAAACGCAACGGTCGTTCTGTCTATTATGAGTTATATACACGACTTCATTCATAGATATTTAAACGCATTCTAGTGTAAATCGGCCTTGCTGGAAGCATGGCATTAAGCTGACAGGTTGCAGACACCGTTCGAGATTCAACACAGACTGAAGACAACAGAGCTTGGTTCTCTATTAGAGAATTTTAATTTGTCTCCGCGTTGGTTTATATCCAGACCAGAGACTGGACTTTGTCTTCAAATATTAGGCATCTGTGGAACGTGCATACTTCATAGAAGTTAGTTTTGAGGTTTGATTTGTTTTATCTGTCGTCAACGTAGGGATATCTCCGCATATCGGAGCGTAAGTGGAAACCAACCAATGTTTGATGCTGCATTTTAAATCCCATAGGTATGTCACCTCGAACATGTTTAAATATTTTATATTATTTTTAGGCGTTTAAATAATGTTTCTTTTTTCTCAAGCATATAAACACCCATTATCGTTAGTTAAAATCGTGCATAATAAACCACTTTATTTTACCAGAGCCTTAGAATATTACCATGCAGGCGCATGCCTACTATTATGACGGAATAACTTGTGCCATAAATTTAATAGCTGTTATGAAACGATTTGCCGTGCAACAATATTTTTTGCACGATCGTGTTTTTGCTGTATTTACAGCTATTGTTGTTAGGCCTTGAAAGTTAGAATTCCCAAACAGAAACTTGTTGCTAGGGAAACCATTCTTCATAACATAAAACTATACTGAAATAGATCCATTACAGTGCACTTATTGTTACTTAGTTACCATTACAGTACACTTTTGCGAAGGCTTTGGAATAATATTGCTCTAAATTTTCAATGTAATATATATTGTGTTTGCAATTTTAAAAATATGAGCGTGTAAAAAATGTTGTGCAATACACGTTTGTGAAGATCTGATATTAAATCATGTAAAATGAAGAAATACATTTTAATTACGTAAAATGTGAGAGTAGAAAAGCACTATATTATGCAATTCGTAAGATAAGTAGAATTTGCTCGTGTCTTAGCCGGTTTAACCAAACTTTACTGTGTTTTTTATGTTCATTAAATGTTAAGAAAATTTGGTCGGTGAACAGCTCGCATTGTTAAATATTTTAATGTTCACTAGTTAATGTTTCATTTGGATTGGTTTATTGAAGCTTGGCGAAACTGGCCATCGGACCCTCCTATAGCTCGGGCGCAGTCCTCGACTAGCAAACACTACTTAGGCCCGGAGAGGTTCCAGTATTGAACTGTGTCTTAAATTGAAACACTCGGTTATTTCCCAAGCTGTCCGAAAGACTGCACCACATTCCAAGCAGAAGAGTACTGTATAGCGCCATGGATAAATATATAATAGAATGCGAAACTGCGGTCAGCACCATCTTACGGCGAGGGGACCAAATAACAAGACCAGTGCCCGACGTCGTAGGTGGTGAACGTTAGAACTACGTGTTGGATAGATTACCCAGAGTTCTGTATTTATCCGTTCGAGACGTTGCTCGAGAAGACAAGATGGTAGCCAGAAACTTGCAAAGAAGTGGACATAAAGTGACATTACGTGTGTGTATAAGAAGTGTACGAGTATGTTAAACAGTGATGTTTATGGACGTTGTAAAAATAGTGTTGTATATTGTATTGTAAAGTAATAGTGATATAATAAATTGAACTATCTAAGTAGGCCTAGTTTTTGCAAATTTTTCCATTGAAATCCCAATTATCTAACCTTTTGCTTTCTTTTCTGTCTCTGTTTGGTTATATTTTAATTGCGTAGTGTGACATTGATCGTCTCTTTTATCCTCCTGTTGGCTCCAGTAAGAATTTTCAGTTGAAGATGATGTGAGGAATAAAAATGTAAATGTTCTGTTTTAAATTGGGTTGGTTTGAGAATGACTGGAGGGAGGGAGGGAATACTTTCTGCATAGTTTAACTTTTTCTTCACCAGGTGCGCTGCTAAATTCATGGAGTAATTAGTTTTCTTTTCTCCACTTGGTGTGCTACTAGATGTATGTTCACCTCCTGACAAAAGATGGCAGCAAAATCAATTTGTACATTAGCGCCTCTAGCGTGTGAGACGAGAAACTCAGTAAGTTACTCATCCTATTATATATTTATCCATGATAGCGCTGTGAATGCTGGGTGCAATTGACCTTGCGTTCGGAGTAATGGTTTCAGCTGTATGACGTGTTCTGATGTAATATTTGACTCTCCTAGCTAAACTTGTACAACAAATCAGGTAATATTGTTATAATCTTAACCAATTTCATGTTGTGAAGTAGTTACATAGCAACAATACCCATGTGTAAGCTTTTTCAAGCAACGTGTTTCACAGTTACTACAGAGCCTTAAAATGGCGTTGCCCGTAATTTGAACCACCTTTTGAAGCCTATATTGAACTGGTCCAATTTAGGAAACCTTGTTATGGTTTAGGAGCTTTCAACTGTGAATATCTCGTAAAAATACATATAGGCCTACCAATTATATGCTATGCTACAAAACTTGCATATAGAAACAGTGGAGGACATGAATATTTGTTGTTAAGAATTTATAATTTTATTGAGAAAAATATGTTTTTCTTTAAATATTTCTCTAGCTATATAAAATTACTGTGTAATAATTAGAAGGCAGTTTCACATGCACTAAAACGACAAAATATCTTTTAAAAGTATAATAAATGCTGCGATATATTAAATATGCTTTAATACAGCAAACATACCGGAATGCAGAACCAAAATGAAATATGCTCAGCGATTTGAGAAAAATAGGTTTTTTTTGTTAATGCTTCTATTTAGTAGGAAGACTAAATATAAAAAACAAAAAGTCAATATAGATATATTCAAAATATATGATAGCTTATTATTTTAACAATAAAGTAAATAAGTATATTAATAACAATACGAGCCCATAAATAATTTATTTTGTTTTAGAATGGCTAAAGAACGTATATATGGAAAATGGGTAGAAGAAGATATGGAAAGAGCTATGACAGCTTTCCGTAATGGAGAGGCAGGGCTAAATGAAGTTGTAAGAATCTACAGAGTTTCAAAAACAACCTTGAGAAGGAGGCTGTTAGACACGAATATCTATACCAAAGGAAGCGAGCAGAGATTTGGACGCTGCATAGATTTGGATTCTGAAATGGAAAGAGATCTCATTTCCCATATTTTTGAATTAGAATATCATCTGTTCGGCATCACGCGAGCTGATTTGCAAATTCTAGCTTTTCAAATTACAGATGCCAATGGGATTCCTAACAGGTTTAAAAATGTTATTATGGGTTTATGGCACGATATCCAGAACTGTCTTTGCGGCAGCCAGAGGCTACGTCTGCTACTAGGGCTTTAGGATTTTCTGGAGAACGAGTGCATGAATTTTTTTATGTCCTCACTCGTTTATTAGATGAATATCAGTTCCCACCTAATATTTTTAATATGAACGAATCTGGGTTCTCTACTGTTCAGAGACCTCAAAAGATATTGGCTCAAGAGGAAAGCATCAAGTTGGTGTACTGATAAGTGGTGAAAGAGTCACCAACACAACCTGTGTGTGTTGCTTGAATGCAACAGGGATGTATGTTCCTCCAATGCTGATTTTCAAAAGGCTGAGATTTAAGGATGAACTGAACACCGGTGCAACACCAGGTGCAACATGCTTATGTTCTGAAAGTGGATGGATTACTAGCGAATTGTTTCTTAGTTGGTTACAACATTTCATCGCCATTGTAAAGCCCAGCACCAATAAAAAAGTGTTACTTATCCTTGATGGCCATTTCACCTACACCAAAAATGTAGAAGCTATCATTCTTACTCGGGAAAATGGTATTGTAATGCTTTCTTTGCCCGCACATACAACGCACAGGCTACAGTCATGTGACTATCTTTTTTCAGCCCTTATCATCATACTACAATCAGGCTGCAAACAAATGGCTTCGAAGTAATTCATCTCGAAACATAACTCAGTTTCAGGTGTCGGCTTTAATAGGAGAAGCTTATGGTAAAGCTGCTACAGTGGTAAATGAGACGAGTGGATTTGCGAAAACTGGAATTTGGCCACTCGACAGAAACGTTTTCCAGAACTTCGACTTCGCTCCTACTGCCGTCAACCATGAAAATGGGCCTAACACAAGTGTTTCAAACTCATCTTCACAAAATCCAGTTCCCTCTTTTCAATCTACTAGGCCTAACACTTCTGAAGACATTTATACGGCCAATCGTCACTCTCTAGAAAAATCTCCAAACATGGTTAGGCATAGGGGAGACCCGGGCAAAACGAATAACCCGGGCAAAGAGAATAATGCATATTTCTTAGAAACGGCAACAGATAGCGCTTTCTGCTATGTTGGAGAAGAATCCCAACCAGATTTTGCTGCTGGAACTGACTTGTCGTCATTCTAGCTAGTGAGAGAAGAAGTCAGCGTGTGTTTCAAGAATATTGATTGTTTTCTTAAAATATTTCAAGGTAAGAGAAACAAATGTACAACACACAATACTGCAGAAACGTTTTGTTATGTAATAGAAATATATAGACGATACGATTACTTCTAAAATGCCGTACTTACGAAGAAGATTATTGACGTTTATGTTTGTATAATCTTAAATGAAAAGCGAAATGGCGTCTGCGGGCAAAGTGAATAGGGCAAAGTGGATAACTTATCCGCTTTGCCCTGCCACCTTTATTTCACTATATAAGTGTTAGCTGTATTTTTGTATGTATTTGTCTATTGTAATAAAGCGTGTTAGATCATTTTACATAGTGGAGGCATTGTCACACTAATTAAAGTATAAATCAGTAACACTGATTTTAAATTTTACTTAAGAAGGTCGTAATGTCTTTTCAGATGGTTTAATTTTTCAAGAGGAAGACGGAACAAGTCAAATGGTCTGAAGAAGCCATGAAGAAAGCACTTGAAGAAATAAAGTCTTCCAAGCATTGGTTCTGCTATCTGGCCATACAACCATAACGTGTTTGTTGATGAAGATTTTGCTCCAGATGAACTTACAGATCGCCCACTTGAGATAGAAACCAGTGAAACGACAGCTGGCTCAGATTTAACAAATTCTGCGGTGCCAGCTTCTTCAGCGGCTGAAGAAACAGTTAATGCTCACTCAGAATCAACCATCTCTGTGATGTCGTTATCTTCAGAGATTGAAGGAATATTCAATACATCAATTACACTCAGATTTTCAGTTCCCGTTATACTAAAACCCTCAACATCGTCAGAAAGAGAATCCAAGTCAGTTCTTTTGATTTATACCAGTGCCAGAAGTCGATGCTCGAAAGATACGAGTTCAACGTAAAAAATGTCAGCGCTCTGAAGTTCTTACATCTATACCGATTAAAAACGTTGAAAGAGAAGTAACTTATGGGCAGGAGCAAAAGCAGAAGAAATCCAAGTCTTCAGTGCTATGAAACGTCGACTTGTTCAAATTTGTATTTTGTACTAATCTAACGTGCTGTAATGGACTGTAAATAACATATCCTATCGTCTAACATAACTCATTAACGTCGTGTTTATGTGTTGATTTAATTTGATTAACAGTGAATAAAAATTAAATAGAAATGTGAAAATGTTATAGGGATATTCACTTTGCCCGGGTTAGTTATTCGCTTTGCCCGTGTACCCGGGCAAAGCGAATAATTAACTATATTTTCTTTCTCAAATAATATCACTGTCCGTAGGTACGAGAGACGAATTGCTGTTCTTTTATATATGTGGACAACATGTGTCACAACCAATGTCATGAAGATTTTATTTCGGGAGCACCAAAATATAGCCTGTGGCATTGTTTGTTCTTAGCTTATTCGCTTTGCCCGGGTTTCCTCTAGGCCTAACACTGTTTTGAAATATCTCCTATTCCTGAACTTACCAGATCAAGGAAACAAAAAATCACGTCAGTTGCAGTCATCACAAGCAGTCAATACAAGAATGAGTTGGAGGAAAAACAAAGCAAGAAAGTCGCTGGTAGGCCTACATCGATACCAAAAAATAAACCGTTAAAGAGAAAGCACCAATACGGTCAACCAGAAAATGAAGGCAAGGATTGGTACTGCAAAATTTGTGAATTGTCGAAACTGATGGATATGATCCAGTGCATGAGATGTAGAGTATGGCTTCACCAAAAATATTCAAACGTTAGTGCTTAACGAAAAGTGTTTTACTGTGATGACTGTGGATAATTGACTCTTTTACATAACAATGAAAACTCTATATTTGTAATTCATGTTATAAAAACAAGGTGTTTCTTTATTATTATCTAAATCTCCAGTTTTCAAGGAAATTCCTATTCTAATCACAAATTCTTTTGTACCTTTGTTGCTAATTATATAATCGTTTTAAATATAGGACAAAAATTTATATTCTATATGAATAAAACTTTTTGTGAATTTAAAATGGTGTGGTTCATTTTAAGATAAGGCTGATCCAATTTAAAGACCACGTTCCTAATTTGGACCATTTTACACCTTCTCACTTTATATTTTTTATTTACATAATGACAATATTAATTATCAATTGTGTTGAGGCTATTTATTGTCCAAGAGTCTGCAAATGTAATGCATATTTTCCTGATAATTTAGATTTGAGATTATTGCCAAAATTTAGTGTTGAGTGCTAAGTGGTTCAATATAGGGTCCTTTCCCCCTACTCAATAGATAAGTAACTATTAATACATTATGCAAATCTGGTTTTCTGGTAGAAGCTCCCTGTGAAGCAGACTTTGAATAATTTCAAGGGAAAAAATTGTTCTGGGGCCGGGTATCGATCCCGGGACCCTTCGTTTAGCTCACGAATGCTCTACCGACTGAGCTATACACGACACCGTCACAATTCTTTCCTTTATATCCACACAACTCAAATGGTCTGACAAGACGCCAGAAACCCAACTTTGAGAGCACACAATTATGTGTGACATAAATTGTGGCTTTCTGTTAACGTACCTGCAGTAACGAATATATTAGGCCTATATATATTGCTCAAAAAATCCAAAGGAGTTAAATCCGGGGATCTAGTCGGCCAGTAAGTAGGCCCACCCCTACCAATCCAATTTCTTAGGCAGCTTACATCCAAAAACTTTTTAACATTTCGATGGAAGTGTGGTGGAGTACCATCCTGCTGAAATATTAAACCTGGCAGAAATTGTGGAATAGCAAAGTTCTCCAGCATATCAAGGTAGCTACGTGACTCCCGTCATTGTAGGCTCCACAAAAAGGAATGGGCCAATTACTCCATTTTTGTGGCGAGCCCCTTTCATGTTCAATCACTCTGTAGGGTTTCTAAGAACCACATATGCGACAATTACTGTATGACGATTAACCTCCCCACAAACGTGAAAGGTTGCTTCATCACTGAATAGCAACAAATCGACACACCTGGGATTTTCATCGATATGCCGAATCATCTCATCACAGAAATTAGCTCTCTTGCGACAATCATCTGGTTTGAGTTGATGAAGGAGCTAAGTTTATAAGCACGAACGAGGAATCTGCAGTTCCCTACTAGCCTGCCTAATTAATTTACGTGGGTTTCTAGCAAATGATTCACACACCAGATCCACGGTCATTTCGGCCACATGCTTTTTAAAATGTTTCCCTGTCTTTGAAATCAAGCTTCCATTATCCCGTTGAGTTCAATCCCATTCGTAAATGGATTTGCGTATAGGAGGATACACATTCCATTTCCTCCGTATGAGCCACTGAACACGCGTAACTGAATTCAATTCTGCAAACCAGAGCACGCATTGAACTTTTTGCTGTACCGTTCACATCTCTATTGACAAGGAATTAGACTGATAAATGCAAATTTTCATTCATGCAACAATAAGCTTGAAACGAAACATTTCACACAACAATGGCCATGCAACAATAAGGTTGAAACAAAACATTGTACACAACAATTGTACACACAATGAAACGAAATCTTTGAGAGTTTTTCTATTGATTGAGGTTTATCTTAAGGAATTATAATATACGGTTGTGACATTGTAAGTTATTATTTCTGTATACTCTTAGTGTGGACACGGTGTATATTTCAATTCATTTGATTTTTAGATTGAGGATAAGAATTTGATTACCAATGAGTCAGCTCTCAGGCTGAGTTGGCGTATTTCTATGCAGATAGCTAAGACTAAAAATATAGCTATGTACATTATTCATGTTTGAGAATAGAACGCTTGCATAACACAGTTCACATCGTGTCTGATTACTGCAGTGGCAGCCTATACGCCACTGATGCTGCATCCAGCCCGTTCATTGCGCGACCGACCTTCACTGCTCTCGCTTCGTCAGGAGCAAGAGTACGATCGTACGGGCAAAGCCTGCATGGGTATGCCTTAGAATAAAGAATTAATGCTTTCTGTATAAACTCATTTTAGGATGTTTGCACTTAATGTGAAATCATATCAAAAGAAACAAATGTCACTGTAAGTGCTGAAAGTGTCACTCTTCAGTAGTCATAACATGTTTCTACCAGTCTTAATTACAGTGAATTTTATACCCATTTTTTGTTCCGATAAGTTTTGTTAATTTGGCAATATTTTCTTAAAGTCCGTCATAAACTTATATAATAATGTGATATTTTTATTTCATTCTACTTAATGAACGTTTTCGATTTTGTATTTTGCAGCATATACAGTCCTTTCAGATATGAAACAATTATTTTCTTATGACCTTTTACATAATACCCATCATGAAACTGCAGTTACAAATAATTATTGCGTAATTGTGAATCGTAGAAATCTGGTGGAATGAATATGCATCATGCTTTGATTTACGCAGCGCTCAGGTGCGGTCTTGTGGTCTGAAACTACGCGAAAATTGTATTGTATTAACGTTGTAAAATTGATTTTACTCCCCTTTCCATCTCTTATAATTTCTTTTGTATCTTTCTCTTCTTTCATTTCTCTCTAGTTATTTTTGTCTTTACATCCTCTTTATCTGTTCTTCCAATTTCTTTTCCCTCTTTCTTTCTCTTTATCTGTCTCTAATTTCTCTCCTTCTCTTTCTATCTCTTACATTTTCTTCTCTTTCTTAATTTCTCTCCGTATTAACCATGGAAACTTTCTCTCTCTTTATTTCTCTCGTTTTCTCTCTTTTCTCTACATCTTGTTTCATCTTTGTCTTTTCTTATCCTTCTCTTAATTTCTATCTGTTTTTCTCTTTCTTCATTCTTCTTTCCATCTTTCCCTCTGCCTTCTCCCCTCTTTCTCACCATTTCTCTCTGATAAATATCCCTGTTTTCTTTCTTCGAGAAGTGATTCATTTTTGAGATTCAAACGTAGCGTGACTCTTTATGTGGCGGAAGACCACCATTTTAAGAGGATATAAGATACACACACGGAAAGGAAACCCACGGGAAGGGAGAGTAATTCCCGCTACCCTGCCTGGTCTCGAAATCAGGTCCGTTTGAAGTACAGCAAGGTACTAGAAGACTTCATTTTACTTCTAGAGATTACGAAGCAGGACTTTTAAGATAGGGTGCAGTGCGCATTGCATGAGTTTGTGGCTAATGACTTCATTGCGTGCATGTTTTATTTGAATTTTACACGCGGCCAGTGCCTATGATAGATGATAAATACCTAGATAAGTACTACGTTTCTTTAACGAGAAATATATCTGCCATGCAAAGTATCATTTAATTTGTTTTTATCGAAGTTGTGACGGAAGTCACCCAACGCCTCCTCTTACACTGGTTCGAGAAAGCAAAGATTTATGCTACGTAAGAATTCAGTTTTGGATTAATAAAGCCCTATATCACAGGCCTGTTTCTCTTATTATGCAGTTTTTAATTCGAAATAAGAAGTATGCGTGCCAAACTTCGCTTCAGAAGTCTCGAATATCCCGTTTAATGTCTTATAATTACATTGTTGGAAGAGAATTATTTCTTTTTTACTACTGCATTAAAAATTGAAGTAACTTTTTCGCTATTAGGATGTTTATTTTCAGGAAGTAAGTTGATTTTATCTAAAAAGTATTAGTTGCGGTTGACAACAGAAGATAAGTGGGCTACTTCCCTCCATAGAAATAAACAGTAATTGATTTTCTTACAAAAATAAAAATATAGGCCTACTTGTTAGTTGAAATTGTAATTGAAAATTATACCAATTGTACAATTGTTATTACAATTATTAGCATTATTATAAATAATTACGAAACTTCTAACAGTTTTTAACTATTTCAACGTTTTCCTCAATATTATGTGACTGATCCATAAAAAACATCCCCTTGTGATATACTGGAAGCATCAACTTCAGTTTCGTCGTAATGAATACTCTCGGCCACTTTATTGTGGTTTAATAAACTATGGGAACATATTAATTTCTCTTTCACAAATACTCATTTTTTAAAATAGTGTTAGTTTCGAAATATCTGTCACAGTTTGACATTGTGTAAAACCAATTTAAGATATTTTAATAATAATCCTTTAGAAACAAACAATTGGAAACTAAACATCGATATAATTCACATAATAATTGTTATTAATTAATGTCACAATAAATTAATAAAAAATATAAAAATGAAATCTAACTTTTGATTGAGTTTTGGAAAAAGTCTATATCGCTGGCTCAATTCACTAAGAAAAATTATAAATCCTGTTGTAATTTCGTTTAGACCCTAGCTTGTCTCATAGCTGTGCAAAATGTATCATATTATACTCGTATTTGTAGTCTGTTTTCTACGGCTTGCCTCTTTGGCACTTACAGCCTTTTTATGTTCAGTCTTCATATTATGAAACAAGTTTATAATATTGTACTTTTTTTCTCTTGCATGGAGGATGGACCGGAAGGTTTACACTGCAGCCTGAACCATATTGTGCTTACCATTCCTAGTCTGCGAATGATTGGATATCCGAACTGTCGCGATTTTGTACAAGTACAGCACGCCACACCCTGAACTTACCCCGGGCTATTATATGGATGATATGTCAATTAATGATGGCAAAATGAATCCGAGATCAAACGTCGAAAGTTACCCAGTAATTCTGCTTCAATTGGTTGAGAGAAAACCACGGAAAAACCCCAACCAGGTAACTTGTCCCAACCAGAATTTGAATCCGAGCCCGCTCGTTTCATGGCCAGACGTGCTAACCATTACTCCACAGCAGTGGACATATTACAGTTTAATGTTTAGGGAACGATCGAAGCGAGTTTCCTAATTATAACAACCGAATAACTATAAATTTTAAACTTCTTTCATATGTTTTTTTTTTTGTACAACAGCACTATAAAACATTATTAATGAAGAAATGTCATCAAATTTGTAATGATGTTAGTTTGATATCATGGTCGATTAAAAAATGGGTTGCTATGACAACATTGTCAGTATCACAGACCCGTTGACAGACTGCGATAAATGTCTCTGGATTTGAAATATTCCTCTCAGGATATCGCTTTCCATTAAGCATTTGAGCTGCACGGGAACTGCATCGTGTTTCGCCGTAAATTAATATCATATCAAGACATTCGCTGTTTGGAAATAGTGACATTATCTGATACACATAAGCACTAAACAACAACTCATCTTCTCTCCAAATTAGGAACTGATACAACAAGGAAACGAACTCAGGTTTGTTTGCCGAGTGAATGACCCCCAGCACAACCACCCCCTCAGGTCAGAACTAAACAACCATTCTTCGACTCTTCAAAGTACGCACTGATACAACAAGGAAACGAACTCAGGTTTGTCTGCCGAGTGAACGATCCCATTAACCACCCCCTCAGGTTACTTTTAAAATGTTTAAATTATCCTTACGTTTATATTAAATTTACTCTAAAACCGTGCACTCTATTCAAGTATGCCAAAGGGAAAAATATTTCTTTATTAGATTCTCTATTAACATAGACAATCCTGCGGGACAAAATTCCGGCACCCCGGCGACGCTGATATAACCTCGGCAGTTGCGAGAGTCGTTAAATAAAACATAACATTAAACATAGACATAAGTTACGTTCCCACTCGCAGTAGTTATCGAAACAGAGGGCGTTCAAGATTTTGGAAAAATGATTTTTTTCTGTGAAAACTATAAACTTTACACCAATAAGATTCTAGACTTTTTTGTTATATGCAACATCATCCTGATAATTTGCCTGGTTATTTTATTTCCACTCTATATAGTGCAGGAGTACAAAAAGTAACTATTAGGAAAAATTTCATAATTAGATGCGCGATTAGATTTAGAGTCCGATTCTGCCCCGCCCCTTCCTCTCTCAATTTTTCCTTACTATTCACCTCTCTCTAATATATCTTCTCTCTTTTTTCGCTTTGTTATTTTCTATGTCTCTCTCTTTCTCCTCTCCTATTTTGCCTCCTTTTTCCTCTCCATTTCTTAATAATTCCTTCCCTTTTCATTATAGGGTATTTTCTCTTTCTCTCATTTCTCTTTCTTCATTTACCTTTTTCTGTCTGCTTTTTCTTTTCGGAGTAGGCCTATCTATGTCCTCTTTTTCGTTTTTTAGAGATCAATTTTTGATTGTGGTTTTCAAGCAATATGACAAATTGAACACAAATTTGTGTAAACAGGTTAATAGCACAATCACTCATTACAAGGAGAGGTCATTTAGAAAACTGACAGAATGCAGGACAGTCAGACGATATCTACAAGGCATGCAGTGACTCCCCTCTACATGAGTAAGCCTACATCCCCCTATAGTCTTACCCTAATCAATCATCACACTCCTCCCTTAAAAACACTAACTGCCAACAAACATGCGCCTTGCTTCTGTCGAAATCAGTTTCGGTTATGTTTAAAATGTACACAAACGCTGAAAATGCAAACACTGCAGTCAATCCGTTAAAAATAATAATAAACAACCCTATTAACAACAAAGTTAGCGGTAAGTCTAGACTTCTACGTTACGAGAGTTGTAAAACAGAAACCTTTTACCTTACAGGACTTTAATGTCTGAATATTCTGTCCTTTGAGATATTACGGCGCAAAAGAGAAGAAAGGGGTGATTACTTCTTAGCAAAGAGACATCTTAAATGGAAAGGATGAGAGGCAAAAAACGCTTTAGTTGAAAATCAAAGTGTAACTCACCTAGAAAATGAATACATATTCATAGCTTTTCATTACGAAAGTAGAAAGCAAATTATACTATCTAAGCAAGTACGTAAACCTTTGACTGTTACTCGGTTTCCTCTGCATTTTTATAATTGGAATAATTTGCAATCTAGTATTCAGACTTGCACCGGCGATTTGATGCTACACTCTTACAGATAACTTAGCCTTTATCGGGCTGGACATGGAACATCTGTATGCACTGTAGTCCAAACAAGCTTTCTCTGCATCCGTGATGGAATGAATGTGCTACGCAGCAAATACGGCCACGATACTAAGCATTCATCTACATCCTAATTCTTACATCCCGGCGTTCGGGAAATGCTATGGAATGATGACGGGTCTGGAGAAATGTTGACGGAATGATGTAGATGTGTAATATGGGGAAACGGGAGCCCCGATTAAAACTCCAATTGCGACCTTGTCCGCCACAAGTGTCACTATGGATTTTTCAATGAAAAATCCCAAACCTCACCGTGACTCGAACTCGGACCGCTTGTCAACGGGCTAAAGGAGGCAGTCCTTCAAAACAGGTAGACCTAGTGATAATAATGACGAATTGTGTACGAACACTAGCATCCCAACGATTGACGTCACTGTTGCCAATATAATGCTGTAGGTTTTGAAAAATGTAATATCTTATTACTGGTCCAGTTTCCCTGTATGATTGTCATTTCAGTATCCACGTGGACTACACGAGAGATTTTTTCTGATTTCCTGGTATTTTAGTTGTAAGCACGGCAAGGGATTTGAAGTGTTTTAAAGTAATGGTGAAATATTGTACATACAGCCAAAGTTGTTGTGAACTTGAACCGAGCTACTGCACTGATCAAGCAGGAGTAATAATCCAGTCAATTAAACTTACACGCAACTTGTTGCAAAATTATTTAGAACCAGCACAGTACTTGCTCCGCCGTAGTATAAACAACTAAACAGTGCAGTTGTGTTCAAGTGTGTCAGTCAGCAGTTCGTTCACATTTCTTGCAGAGATATGCCAAAAAATTGAACAAGCACAGTGTATACAAAATTAAGAGCACGTATTTCAGAATTTGATGGTGTGTTTATTATTTAAAACAACAAAGTATTCTGCAAATTTTGTAAACGTTATGTGACAGTTTCTAGGAATTTAACGTAAAGCGCCATGTAAGTACTATTAAACACAAACGTGCTTATGATGGCAAATTGAATTCTGAAACTCGAGTTACACTGCATCGGCTGCTGCGCAACCCGCCAGATTCATGCCTTAAATCCCACCCACCTGCGTATCGCTAGATGACGTCACCCGTTCCAAATCAAGGTTATGGTGATACATTGATTCTTCGTCTGTCAATCACCCTATACTTCATTTAAATTTGTTGTGTAGTATAGAAATAAAATTATAGCGCGACGAAACTCGTCTGAAAATGTGTCGGTCGACGTTCTGGGATCACATCCTAGTACTGGACCGAACTTATGGACATATTCACGTCAACAAAGCGAAAATTTCAAATGTGTTATCGAACACATATCCTAATTACGTCATTGAAGATGTAGATTTTATTGACATGCCTAATTTCAAGCATGCTACAACTGTGTCAGCCAACGTGAAACGCAGTTTTTCCATGTGTAGGCCGAAGTTTTTTCTTCTATGTAACAGGGTGTTGTTCTCAATGGAGAATTTGAAAATTATATTCACTGTGTACTATAAAAAATCACACAAGGATTATAAGGTTTGTGTTTGTTAATATTTTACTGTAATATTGTAATATTTGCGAAGTCGAGAAAATATAGGTCTATGTATCTCTGTCTCTTTTTTTTAAGGGCATCAATAAATTGATATAAATTTCGGGAAACCAACAAAATCTATATTAAGAGGTTAAAAAAATTATTGTATTTTTTCTGATTGTTAATAATGTACCTATGTGATATTTTGAGAATAAATTTTAATATATTAATGATTTATTTTTAAGAATTTCCTTAATTTTCATGTGATGAAAATCAGTAACATGTCCTTAAAAAAAACGAATGGATTTAATTATTTAGTTGGAAATTAAATGTATATTATGTAGCATGGGTGTCCAAACGCCAATAGAACCAGCAGATATTGCACGTCAAGCATGCTTTGCTAAGGTCAATAACTTTCCATATAAAATAGGAAAAACGACCTTAAAGAATATGCGCTATGGGTTGCTTACGCTAGGGGTTACCTCGTACGAGTTACTTGGACATCTGTGCTATATAGCCAATGTAGGCCAATATATTTCTTTATGTAATACATTCATTCGTTCTCAAATACTTTTGTAATAAGCTGCGTGTAATTTTCCATGACTGAACTATACTTCTGCTTTGTCAATGCAGTAGCTCGGTTCCAGTTCACTAAATTTTGGGCTATACTCGCATATACTACGTTTCAACATTACTTTATAGTGCTACAAAACCCTTGCCCTGGTTATAAGTGTTGATTTCACGTTCAAATGCTTCAGCAAAGATGTATGATCATCCAACCAATACTACCATAACGTGTTTGATAGATATAGAGCATATTCCAATGAACATTTCAGTATTTTTTCATACATTCTCTGGCTGTTTGTGTTATTTTTATATAGTCATAACGCAGTAAATTAAAATATACGTAAATACCAGGAAGTTTTTCATGACAATTTCAAAACATGGTTATTAGAAATTCTGTATCAGCTTTTACTATGTACATATACATCGCTTCTTTAGTTCTTGTAACATCTTGTATTTCCAACAGTCTGTCGTCCCATTTCCTAGATTTCTTTCTCCCATATCCATCTGCTTGTAGTTCTCTCTTTCTTCGACCATCAGGTACCCATTTCCAAAACATCCTGTGTCTATGTACACTTTACTATACAGAGAGGGTCACTACGACCCAGCAGTGCGACTTTGTAGATCTCCCCTCGAACTACGCGAATTTCCAATCACACCGGCTGATTATACTAAGGTTCAATGGATATCCAACTTTCGAGCAGGAAACCCTGCTCGTCCCTAGATTAGCCCCTTCCGTACGTCGCTAGCCGGTGCGACGGTCGGAGAATGCTGTGGAATGATGTTGATGCCTAAAGTCTGGTTCACAATAAACCGGAAACGAGAATCGAAAGGAAAACGAAAACGATAAAATTGTTAAAATGTGTACATTTAAATGTGAGCATTCACAATTAACGAAAAGCTTGCCGGAGCCCGGGATCGGGAACGGAGAGTTGGCCAAGTTTCAACTTTGGCGTTCACGTTTCCGATCACAGCCCACTAGATTCATTCTATTGCCATGTAAAAGCTATTTTGTCGTCATATATTTTGTAGCAAGAAGACCGTGACATAACCTATGCATTATTTTGTTCTGTGCTGTGCATCATGGAGCAAGTTTTATTTGATGATATTCTAATATTGAGTGTTGAGGAAAATCCTCACGTTTACGATAAGCGGCGCGCCTCGTATAAAGATGAGAAAATGAAGGAGAATATGTGGCTTTCAATAGCTGCATCTTTGAACACCGATCGGAAGAGAATCATATTTTATTACTGTATTGGTTATATTATACACTACATATTCATGCTTCAATTCAATAACTACTGTTGTGTTCATTTTTGTTCTATTACAAATGTTTCTTCTCTAATTATTTTACGTTAGGGTAGACTTAAAATAGGTTGTGATAATAAAGATGTATGGGCATATTTATAGTACCGTACCTAATGAAATGTTTCAGTTGAAATTTCGAAGTTGGTTAACGTGTGTTTATGTTGGCTGCCTTCTACTCATGAGAGAACGCCATTGGTCAATTATACATAAATAACATCAGAATGCGTAATATCGACTTTACATATCGTTATTGACATACATATCGATATGCATAGTCGTCTAGGTTCTCGGTTTATTGTGAATAAAAAATTTTCATATTCACGTCCTCTGCTTCTCGTTTTTATTCTGGTTCTCGTTCCCGGTTTATTGTGAACCAGCCTTAACATGGAAAACGGGAGAACCCCGAGGAAACCCCCCCTAACTGCGAACTTATCTGCAACAAGTATCCCAGGCCTGACCGGGATTGGAACCTGAATCGCCTCCGTGACACTGATGGTCTAGACTAGACTACTCAGTCACCGCTGGAATCATACATTTTTTAATTCCACTTCTATCGTAACTTCTCGCTTCTAATGCCGTCAATAGTTGTGGCTGTACTATTTCCTGAGTTGTTTTTTCTTGAGTTGAGCTCACTTACTTCAGTAATCATTTCGGTTTGTTACAAAAGATTTTACCTCTAATTCGCATATAGTTACAATGTTTATTAGAGTACTGCACTGCACTGAAATAATTATATTTGGGCTGCGTTTTTTATACTATTGTACACGAGTGTTTATAGCTGGTGATAAAATTCTACTGCCATGCTATCTTGCTGTAGCCATCAATTATTGAACGCAGGTGGACCACCTGTTGAACAATGCTTCGTGTCTAATGTGTCATTCATGTTTCCTCGCACTTCACCCTCTCGCCAAAACTAGGACTCTCAAATGACAGCTAATTCCAAATAACTACTGTAGAGTCCTGCGTTTGGTTACCTAGAGTCTCCTAGGAGCCCGCAACAGTATAGGTATGTATGGAGTAGCCTATACAACGGCGGCATCCAAACCTGCTACACAGTTCAGATCTGCTGTTCAGTAAATATGCGAAAACAAAACAAAGCTGGGCGCTTGGAAATTAGTGCCCTAATAGAAGAATTTGGTAGCGAGCACTTCATTAGGAAATAATAAAATCTGTTCTATCAGAAAGAAGGAAAATTTTTTAATTTGAAACAATAAAAATGTTTACAGTCATCATTGATTGTAATGTGTAGAGACTCATAATTAGAGAGCGGAATTTAGGTAAAAACCTATTTTTTTCCTTGATACATACAGGATTGAGATTTAATATTTACATTTTTCATGGAAATATAGGTATAAATAAAGAGGTTTTATAGTTCCTAAAAATGCCTATTTCGAAGTTAGTGCCTATTTTTAAGTTTTTTTTTTAAATTTTTGCACCATTTTTTCGTAACTGTTCCTGTACCATTTATATTCCAAGACGGATAACAACAACTTCTTCCTAACAGTGAACAACACAATAGAGATGTACCTCCGGGCCACCCCTTCCCATTCTTACAATCTTTCAATCCTAAAATTCCAAATTTCAGTCGGCTTGGGTAGCGTAGTCGGTATAGCGCTGGCCTTCTGTGCTCGAGGTTGCGGGTTCGATCCCGGCCCAGGTCAATGGCATTTAAGTATGCTTAAATGCGACAGGCTCATGTCAGTAGATTTACTGGTATGTAAAAGAATTCCTGCAGGACAAATTATTATTGTTATTATTATTATTATTATTATTATTATTATTATTATTATTATATCTTCCTCTGTCTGTCAGCAATTTAACACAAACTCACTGGGTTGTACCCGAATACGCATTCTCTTACATTCCAAGACATAACAACCCCTTCCTTTTTTCTCGCCATTTTAAGTACAGCAGTGAGCGACACATAGCCACAATAGGTGCTAATCATCTACTGTGAAGCAAACTACGAAAATGTGATTCGTGAATGAAAAACACTAACTTAAAGACAGAATGTCTTCATTTTGTGTATGCATGTGTACCCTTGTAAAATGTGAAATATGTGGAAGTTTCTTTTAATCCTAGAATTCTGCATTAAATAAATGTTGAATCTTATATTAGTGACATTCTTTAACAAAAAACCTATTTTTATAGAACCTAAATAAAGAAGTTCAAGAGCCTAATTTAAGCGCCTAAAATTCCACTTTTTAGGGCCTAAAATTCCGCTCTCTACTCATAATACACGCACTAATAATTTGTTTTATTTCAAGTTTGTGCCGACATTTGTTTTTTCATTTATTGATTGAAACCTTTAATTAGATCTAAAGTATCTAGATGCGTTTTACTTATTGTAAAAATCAGGGGTAGACAAATTCTGGATCCCAGGAAGCCATGGCGTCTAAATTTCTTTTATTGAGTTCCGATTTCTTTTATGTCACTACGACTAAATAATACATAACATTAACAAAAGCGATTGTAGGAAGAAATTCGAATGTGCTTTTAGATTAATATTGTTATATTTGTTGCGTATCTCAAGATATTGTCACTACATAGACACAGAGCGTCTCTGAGAGTGTGTCTTTGAAATGTATTATATTTAATATTGTTTAATACAAGTATTTTAGTAAATTTATCTTCATCTTTTGTTACTGTACACGCTTGTTTAAAATCTACAACAATACAAGTCAATGTAACTCAATCGTTCTGTGATTAGCGCAAAATCATTCGTTAGATAATATTGTACTAACATAAAATACGGAATTCATATCAGTTCTCTTCTTACTTACCGGGAATTTAATCCTGATAACCTAATGAGATAATATGCTTTCACGGTGATTTGTTTTGAAGTAGAGTTTAAAGTATTTTATCATGCACTGGAATTTAGTATGTCCTACGTTTTGGAATTTCATACAGGTTCCATCTCTAGGGTATAAAAGTCCCCACAGAGTGTATGAATCATTAGTGATTAGGTGATCCTTTAGGTCTTATTATTATCTTGAATATGGAACTTGTAGCTATGTAGTTCCGAAACGTTGGAGATTTTAAGTTTCGGCACACCTTGGAATACCCAAAAGTCCGTAGCCTATATGAATATGAGATTGAGCAAGAATAGTTCTTACTTCTTGATTTCTCATAAATAACTGTCATATTTTAAGATAGAGACGTGAAGCTTTGTACGTAGGATATACCGAAAACTTGAAATATATTTTATCAGCTCATTTTAACATGAATGGAAGGCAAGTAATGTGGGGGATCTGAAAGTAATAAACGTAAGTGTGGTTCTTTGAGCGAGGGCGTTCTGCACAGTGCGACTAGACAAAAGCCTTTTAAAAATATTGCATCACAGGATAAAAGAAGGCAAGAGACTACAAGCCATAGTACTACGATAAGAATATACAGGTTTCAGTATTAATTTTCTCATATTTCCAGGAATAAAGATTGGTTATACAACTTTTTTAGAATATTTATTTCGGTTTCAACTAGTATATTATTTACAGCAAGTAGTAAGTACGCCAGAGAATCAGTCCCATTCCGAGGCTTATTTCGAGGTTCCGTAATAAGCTGTTTTTTTTTTTACGGAGAAGTAAAAGTAAAAAATATAAATGATACTCAGGAGGAAATTAAACACAGAATAAATATGGGAAATGCCTGTTATTCTTCGGTTGAGAAGCTTTTATCATCCAGTCTGCTGTCAAAAAATCTGAAAGTTAGAATTTATAAAACAGTTATATTACCGGTTGTTCTGTATGGCTGTGAAACTTGGACTTTCACTTTGAGAGAGGAACATAGGTTAAGGGTGTTTGAGAATAAGGTGCTTAGGAAAATATTTGGGGCTAAGAGGGATGAAGTTACAGAAGAATGAAGAAAGTTACACAACACAGAACTGCACGCATTGTATTCGTCACTTGACACAATTAGGAATGTTAAATCCAGACGTTTGAGATGGGCAGGGCATGTAGCACGTATGGGCGAATCAAGAAATGCAAATAGAATGTTAGTTGGGAGGCCGGAGGGAAAAAGACCTTTGGGGAAGCCGAGATGTAGATGGGAAGATAATATTAAAATGGATTTGAGGGAGGTGGGATATGATGATAAAGACTGGATTAATCTTGCTCAGGATAGGGACCAATGGCGGGCTTATGTGATGGTCGCAATGAAACCTCCTGGTTTCTTAAAAGTAAGTAAGTAAGTAAGTAAGTAAGTAAGTAAGTAATAAGTAAGTAATAAATAAGTATGTACGTAAGTAAGTAAGTAAGCAGCCCGTTGAATGTCATCGGAATCTTGGATATAAATCTGAATATACAATTGACTATAAAGAAACCAACACATTCATGATAAAAATAAAAGAACAATATTTCACTCAGGAAAAACTTTTTTGTCGGCTACATTTTTTCCAAAAAGTCTGGTTTTTATAAAAAGATGGCTCGGACAATAACAAAGCATCAAAGTCATAAAGTAATAACAAAATATTGTAATTAAGTCTCTAAAATAAATTGAATGCACATCAAAAATATTAACATCACAACATATAAACCTGAAGAAAAATCGATCTGTAATAACTCTCAGTTATTTTAATCGGCATGATTTATTCCCAAACCTTGAAAACTATAAGTTGCAGAATGTTGGTCATACTGAATGCTGTTACCACTAAATTACTGCCTCTCTCTACTCACGGAGGAATGCATTTCTTCATGGCTACTTTATGAATTCGTCGCATTTAACCTCAGATCTGCTCAGAACATATGTGGCTAGTCCACCATCTTAGAAAATGGCTAGTAATGGTCTTGTTGACTGTTGGAGTCATGTGATGCCGTATCCGTGACGTAGCCTATTTGTACCATCCACCCAAAATTGAGCTCTCCCCCCCCCCCCCCACCACACACACACAATATAAGTAAAATATACGTAAAAACTTTGGGGTAACATTCCTCACATCTAGAGGATGAAAATATGTTATATCAACATAGCTCTGGAAGCGCTTTATTTTCTTGTTTTTCGACGGATGAAGATACGGGGTGTTCTTGAAAGAACAATTTGCCTGTTCTGTTAGAAAATGTCCCATTACCGACACAACGAAACACGTACCGATAGGCCTACTTTATGCACGATGGAGGTCCTGCTCATTTCAGTGACTACGTTAGTCAGTTTTTTAATCGAAAGATCCATGACAGCTGGATAGGTAGAAGTAGATCAGTTTCTTCACCTCCACGCACCCCTGACCTATATTCACTATATTTTTAATTGTGAGGAAATTTCAAATCACTTGAGTATGCAACCCCAGTGCAAGAAAGTCTGCAAGATAATTCGAAAATATCCAATAGCTACATCAGCGCGTCCGGGAGTCAATGTGTCGGTGCGTTGATGCATGTATCATGTATCCGTTCTAGCGGAGGCCATTTTGAACATTTATTCTAAGAAACTTGCAAATTTTCCTTTGGAATACTATCTTAAATTTTATAATGCATATCTTCTGTTTCTGTAGTTTCCCACAGTTCTGGTTTTCTGTGTCCTGGTATGAGGTGTAATGAATTGTGCACACGATAGCTGTGATGGCATTTCACACAAAAACAAACTAGTTGGTGCGTCATATAATGTAATAATAGAGTTTTAGAAAAAGAGCTGTAACGGGAAAATGAAGCGTTTCCGGACCCATTTTCATATAACATTTCTTTAGACGTTAGGAATGTTCCCCCAAAGTTTTGATCTACTTTTAGTAAGACTCTACAATGTACATTATATTTATGTAATTACAACAATTAGACCTAACGTTTTACCATCAAATTAACTCTTAATTAATTTACATTTAGTGTTACCATATACATTGGAAATCAACATTGTTTTCTTTGAAAAGAAAGTAAAACTGTAGTTCCGATGTCTTAGTTTTACGGCATATAAAATAAACGTTTTTCTGATTGAAAGAGCTCAAGACAAACTTGCAAGAATATAGTATAATTTGAAAAGAGTGATTTATAAAATTATAGTCTCTGAAACGGAACGTTAAATCACGAGGAATTAGAAATATTGTCTGAAAAGAAATTAATGTATATTAACACGAATGTGATATAAATAACACAATTATTAGTTCTACCTTTACTTTCTGAAATAAAGTCGGAGAATACAAAATCCCTGAGAGGGAGAGAAGATGGAGAGTGGAAGAGGAGGCAGATATTCCACGTGCCTTGCAACAATGGAGGCTTGGAGGAAAACGGTTTGCAGAACGGGAAAGTTTGTGGAATTACTGTTCCAATTCCAATTTGCATAATAATTCCAGTATGTTGAAAGATAAAGTTGCCGCATAACTCTTCTTATAGAAGATATCGGGAAAGGACGACACTCACAAAGCGGAAATCGATCTAAAAAAGTATGAAATACAAACTCTATCTGTTCTCTATGCTTTAAGAAATATTTTGTCTTGTGACGAAAATCAAGCCCAAAAGAATAATGTTAGTTTGTTAGCAACACACTGCAATTTTAATATAAATTAGATTTTTTCTGCAGTTTCCCCCTCCCACACCTATCTCTCTTGTATGCCATCATTTAGTATGATCATTTGGTACGCTAATTATCGGTCAGGTCAATGAAGATGACGGATGGTATGGCGAAGCGTGGTGGTTGAAGCCTTGGTTTTTTTGAACCGCCTCACACAAATCCGGACTACACGAGAATAGTGAATGGTTTCTATAGCTGTAACGTACGCAGATCTGGGTGAATAGATTGTAGAGAAATGCAACCCGATTCCGATCACGTAGAGAGCGTGTTATTGGCTATGTACGCAGTGCAGTATCGGTAGCCACCGGCGTAGCCCAGTCGGTTAAGGCGCTTGCCTGCCGATCCGGAGTTGCGCACGGGATCGGTTCGATCCCCGCCTGTGATGATTACCTGGTTGGGTTTTTTCCGAGGTTTTCCCAACGGTAAGGTGAATGTCAGATAATCTATGGCGAATCCTCCGCCTCATCTCGCCGAATACCATTTCACTATCACCAATCCCATCGACGCTAAATTTTTATTTATTTTATTGGGTTATTTTACTACGCTGTATCAACATCTAGGTTATTCAGCGTCTGAATGAAATGAAGGTGATAATGCCGGTGAAATGAGTCCGGGGTCCAGCACCGAAAGTTACCCAGCATTTGCTCGTATTGGGTTGAGGAAAAACCCCGGAAAAAACGTCAACCAGGTAACTTGCCCCGACCGGGATTCGAACCCGGGCCACCTGGTTTCGCGGCCAGACGCGCTGACCGTTACTCCACAGGTGTGGACTCGACGCTAAATAACCTAGTAGTTGGTACAGCGTCGTTAAATAACCAAGTAAAAAAAAAGTATCGGTCATTCGACATGAGCGATTAGTGTAAAATATTTCTAAGTTTTAGTTGAAATATCATTTACTTGCCCAAATTAAGAGGGGAAATGTTGAAATTGTCTACCATCTTGTTCCAAACGTTTGTCGCACCTGTTTAAGAAGTGACTCATCAGTCACTGCTGTTACCATTAAGAAATGGAAGTGGTGTTATCCTGGATGTTATTTTTCAGTTGTTCCAGGATATGTGGATTATTTTTGTACATTTCGTCTTTTAGAGTTCCCCAAAATATAAATGACAAGGAGTTAGGTCGGGATATCGACAAAGTTAAGAACTGCAGAGGAAAATGGGCTGAGGATGTTAATAGGATGAGGAATTCTATATAGAGTTCGCCAGGGACCAGGTTTCGCTCAGATAAATGCTGTTAACCCTTTGCTGTTATAGATCGAATTCGACTGCCGAGGAAACAGGTGTACATTTCCCCTGGATCGAGCGTGGGAAGGTTTTGTGTTGCATAGTATGGATAACACAGGCTGAAGAGGTGTCAAAGTTAGAGCATTAGTAGCCCATATAGCTAACTTCAGTTCGTGACAATACCGTACACATTAGGACAGCGAATCTTTATTTATGATATGTAAGCCTATATTATGTAGAAATCATGCGTAATGTGTTGTGGTATATTTACAGCAGTAGATAGTTTCAGCACTTATAAGGTAATCCAATAAATAACATCTGTAATGTAACGCATAAATCGTGAGATTTTATTGACGAAATCTATCGCGTTGGATCACTTCTAAGGTAGCTGTTACTTGTTTGTGTTACCGCTGTCTAGTATATACAGTCACGAGCTTGAGTTTATGAAGGTACTAGACACAATAGACTGTGCAGGTACTATTTCGCATTGTCTGTAATGAGGCGATAGTAGCGATCCTAGTGGTTAGCAACTATCTATGGATGCATATTTACTACGTATTGAGCTTCGCGACTGTATATACTAGACTCTGTGTTACTATCCGAAAGGCGCCTTACTAAGCGAGACCTGTTTCCAGACGCGTACTTATTAGATTACATATAAGTTTTGAGAGATGTTTAGAAAGTCTCCTAAACGCTGGAATGATCAAATGTAGTTGCAGTAGATAGAAAAACTATAAAGCATGCATGAATGTTGTTACTGATGATTATGATGTCATAGGGCCGAGTCTGGGGTGGGGTGATAAGACATTTTCATCCCTCTCAACTCTCTCTCTCTCTCACACACACACACACACAACTTATACAGCTAGGGATGTCGCCTCCTCAATATAGAAATTCCTCATGTTAAAAATAATTAATTTGTTTGAAAGATGAACTAGGATATAAGCCAAAAATGCTTATTTTAAATCCATGGAGGGGGTCAGCTCCAGTAATGAACATGTTTGTGACGTAACTCACAATGCCCCCTCTCTTTCTTTTCTCCTGCAGTTGAGCTCGGTAAATTCCCACACATGAAGCAATGGCTGATTTTACTTTTTCGTCTATGATCCACATTTCTTCAGTTCAGTTCAAATTTATCAACTGTTGCAACCCAGCGATAATGGACATAAGTGTTACCAAGTGGAAATAATACGAAATTAGCAGTGTACTCAGTTGTATTTTTTGCCCAATATCGGTTAACAAATTATTATTAATGTTCAACATTTTTTCATAAACAGTTATACCTATTTGTTACGAAATTTAAAAGTAACCTTCAGTTACATTCAGTTTCAGGGATAATTTTTTCTGACGATCGTCGTCGTGGCTGTGTACTTGTTAATTGATCAGAAATTGCGACGTAATTATTGAAAATGAATACATTTTTAATAAAAAAATGCCAAAAATAAAACTGCAATGAACGGGAATAGAATGATAAGTTGGGTTGTAGTAGTGGCAGTGAAACTAACAGCTCATGTTCATCATCAATAACGCAAAGCAGTGAAAGAGGAAAGGTAGTGCATAAGGGCCGTAGTTTTCAAACGCCTTGGGTTAAGCAATTTCCATGGGCAT